>NW_003852411.1:20702245-20803359 GCF_000181295.1 Otolemur garnettii
GATATTCAGAGAAAGAAATAATTTTAAAAAGTAAAAGATGTGATTTTGTGATGTGGCTAATCTTACTGGAGTTAGATGATATCTCAAAGTAGTTTTTATTTGCATTTCTCTGATGATTAATGATGGTGAGCATTTTTTCATGTCTGTAGGCCATGTGCCTGTCTTCTTCAGAGAAGTTTCTCTTCAAGTCCCTTGCCCCCCCTGAGATGGCATGGATGTAGAGAAAATGGAACACTTCTACACTGCTGGTGGGAATGTAAACTAATATGTTCCTTTTGGAAAGATGTTTAGAGAACACTTAGAGAACTAAAAATAGACCTAAAAGAGAACTAAAAATAGACCATTTGATCCTACAATTCCTCTACTAGGTATATATCCAGGTGACCAAAAATCACATTACAACAAAGATATTTGTACCAGAATTTTTATTGCAGCCCAATTCATCATTGCTAAATCATGGAAGAAGACCAAGTGCCCATTGATCCATAAATGGATCAATAAATTGTGGTACATGTACACCATGGAATATTATGCAGCCTTAAAGAAGGATGGAGACTTTACCTCCTTCATGTTTACATGGATGGAGCTGGAACATATTCTTCTTAGCAAAGTATCTCAAGAATGGAAGAAAAGTATCCAATGTACTCAGCCCTACTATGAAACTAATTTATAGCTTTCATATGAAAGCTATAGCCCAAGAATATGGGGAAGGGGAGAGGGAGGGGAGGGAAGGGGGAGGATGGGTGCAGGGATGGTGATTGTTGAGACCACACCTATGGTCCATCTTACAAGGGTATATGTGAATCTTTCTAAATGCAGAATATAAATGTCTTAAGACAATAACTAAGAAAATGTGCTGAAGGCTATGTTAACAAGTTTGGTGAAAATATTTCAAATTGTATATAAAACCAGCACACTGTACCCCAGGACTGCATTAATGTACACAGCTATGATTTAATTAAAAAAAAAAAAGAACGAAAAGAAAAAGAAAAAGAAAGTAAAAGATGTGGCTCATGCCTATCATTCTAGCACTCTGGGAGGCGAAGGAGGGTGGATTGCTTAAGCTCATGCGTTTGAGATGAGTTTTAACAAAAGCAAGACCCCATCTCTACTAAAAAAAGTAGAAAAACTGAGGCAAGAGGATCACTTGAGCCCAAGAGTTGGAGGTTGCTGTGAGCTATGACACCATGGCATTCTGCCCAAGGCAATAGCTTGAGACTCTGTCCCAAAAAAAAGAAAAAAGAAAAGATGAACTATGTCTGGAAAGAACAGTGGCAACTGCCAGGGAGGGAAAAAAGAGATGGCAGGGGGGTAGGGGGGGAAGGTGGTGACTTCTTCTTTATCTTCATCTCCACTATAACAGGAATTATTAAGAATCTGATGCAAAAAAAAAAAAAAAATCTGATGCAAATATATCAGAAGACCAATATTTTATTAAAATGGGTGATATTTCTGTTGGCCATTCATACGTACATATTAAAAATATACACCTAGAACCTCTGTAAGTTGACCACCCAAGGGATTGTAACAAACTGGTCAACATGTAGAGGTGGTCAACATAAGGAACTAGGTCTGCTGTGCTAATATGTACACGTGGTCCATGTCCAGTCCATGAAAATTAAGTCAACTTAAGGAGGTGGTCAACTATAGAGGTTCTACTGTTTCTCAGTAAAACTAAATTTTAAAAGAAAAAAAAATGAACACCATACGGCTGGTACAAAGAGTCGGTGGTATTACAAATCACGGAAAGACTGGTCACGCTGGACTACTGGTGGGGAGAAGCAGGTGAGAGAGGAGATGTTGTGGGTGGTGTAGGATTGTCATGCAAAGAAAAGAGGAAGAAAAGTCAATCTCAAACCTAAGACCAAACTTTAGAAAAGACAGTGACCTCAAGTTGTGAGGCCCTTAGATGGGGAGGCATGGATGGACAGGATCTGAAGACAACAGATGTTTCCTCTCTACCTTAAGATGACTTTCCCAAGGGAAGTAGCTCTTCACTCAGAGAAGACAACCTGGACAACAATGTTTACTGAGCTTAGTGACATAAATTCTGTGGGGCCAGATTCTACAACCCATGATCCATGGATGCTCTTGGGGGCTGGAGAGCCCTTGGAATTCATTTTGTGAATGTGTGCAATCCTCTGATGAAAAGGTCTGTAACTCTGACCATGTTCTTAAATGGTAATAGGATCCCCAAAATGTTTAACAACCACTGGTGGAGATTGTTGGTAAACAATGCCCCCAAGACGTTTGTGAACTCCTGATTCTGATTCCTTCAGCTGGGCTGACCACCAACACCTCTGTTCCAACAAGCGTAGCCTTTGTATCAAAAGAGGCAGAAATGCCCAGATCCTGAACCTCTCAAAAATGACCAAAACTTTGCTTTAACCACATATCATCTTCAAAAGTGTAGGAGGTGGGGGGGGGGGCATTGCCCTTCTCTATTATTTCCCAGGAAAAAATGGAAGAAAACATGTCCCATTTTACCTGTGGTTGGTACCACCTTAGGGTGGTCAGGAGAAGAGAAACTGTCTTTCATCACTACAAAGTTAAAAAACCAGACACACACACAACTGACAGAGGGTTAACAACCAAGTTCACATTCCCAGCCCCTTGCTCAGCTCGCTAGGTCATGTTGTCTTTCTGGGCTATATCTCCACATTTCTTGGAACTTGTAACCGACATTTAAATTAACTTTGATGCACTCTACACTTTGAGGTAAAACTGGTTGTGAGCAAAAACAACTTCAAAAGTCTAAAGTCCTCGCTCCCTTTTTGGACCCTAAGCACCCAAAGGACATGCTGTCATCCCCCAAACGCTGGAATGTCTTCCCAGAAAGTGAGTTAAGATGACATTTTTGCTTATTCTCCTTTTTATTGTAATTACTGATTAACAACTTCTTGGTTTCTTGTTTCTCACATTTTTGCCCTTTTTGCCTTGCAAATGAATTTTATTAAGCAGCATAGCTAATTATAAAACAATGTAAAGCCTAACAACTGTTCAGAATCGTAAGATCGCCTGGAATTAAAAAACAGTTTTTATTTGAGGATGGGCCAGATTCCTCAGACAATAAAAATCAAAATATGGCTCCTAAGACATTTCTTGACAAGCTTATTACGACGGTGGAACTAATCAATAAACTCTTCCACATTGTTTTATTTCCAGTTTCAAAACCAGCTGTAAAATCAATGTAGTTGACTTGATTAAATTATTGGGAAGTCTCTCTCTCTCTTATCTAGCTACGAGGCAGTGTTTGCAATACATTTACAATAGAACCTCACGAAATGGCTAAACAATTACAGAATTCCCGAAGAATGATTCCTAAGTGTACAAACACATTAAAAATCCTCTGTTCAGGCCAGTTTGCTATATAATTCTGAATAGAGTGTGACCTTGCTTCCCTCAGAGACCCTCTGGAATTTGGCTCTTATTTCAGCCTCTCCTCTGCCAAGCATATAGAATGAATTAGGGGAAGCTCTGCTGCAGACGCACCCCACCCTCAAGGGTTTCCACTAGAGAGCTGAATGTTTGAATCCCACAGTTCAACTTAAATGTAAAAATGGCCGTGCTCTCAACATTGAGTTTTACTTCCTTTAGTCTTATGCTCGCCCTTTTGTTCCTTCATTCCAATTTTACTTCCCATTGAGAGAATAAAAGTAGAACAAATGTAAACAGGAAACCTAACCAGTCTCCATCGTTGGCTCTCAACCTGTGGGTCGCGACCCACAGGAACTGTATTAAAGGGCTTCGGCATTAGGAAGGTTGAGGACCACTGGTCTAAATGCACATTTGTAGTGTCCTAATTTCTGGTGTTCACACCCTGAAGGGGTCCCATGCACTCTCATCACTGATGGCTGGGAAGGAGGCATCAGGAGCTTCCTCCAATTCCATTTTAATTGTGGTACCCAGAGTGGATGTGGCTGAGCGCAGGGCAGCTGCCCCTGTGTTCTGACAGATGTGGCCTTCCAGTGGCTTTCTCTGCTCTCCTGTCCCCATTGTTATCACCTCTTCTTCTACTTCATGTACTTAGAGCTCTCTTGCTTTTCTGCGTCTGGGCTGTTAAGAGGTAGTATGTCGTGGTGTAATTCACTGTAAGAGGCAGAGTATGCAAAGGAAAGAACGTGGGCCCGCCAGCAGACTAACTGGGGGATCAGATGTCAGCGCCACAGGTCAGTCCCTTTACAGAGTGACTCAGGAAAGTCACTGAGTCTCTCTGAGATCTGAATCCTGCATTTGTAAAACAGGGAAAAGCCAAGACAACAAGGAGGAGGCACCTAGCAAGCTTGTGGCTCACATTCCGAATTTAATAAATTCTAGATGGTTTCTCCTCCTTTCCCACTTCCAGGCTTATACCTCCCAGAAGTATATGTCTTTTAAAGTAGATGATATAAAGGAATTTCTTAAAAAGGGGGATGTTTGGCCCTGATCCTTTAAGCTGGGAAGATGCTCTCCAGATTATGCCACTCAATGCTGTGTTGAGGGTGACTGTTACAGAGCGGAGAGTGAAAAGCTCTCAACTTTTAAACAAAAGTAATTCTAAATTCCTGTGTTTCAGTCACCAGCTTCCCAACTGTGGGAAAACTGCTGCACCCCTCTGCAAATGGATTTTATTTTACGTAAGAGGTATGTCTTAGAAAAGCTGTGCAGTACAGATGGCTGTAAACGTAATGATGTTTGCCATATTTGTTTTGTGACAATCCTCTTCATTTGTTTAATAATCCAGGTTGTCCGGTGCTCTGTTTGGACTGCATATCTAAAATCCTGGGACAGTGTGTTTGGAATTGTTGGAGGGTTTTTTGTGGTTTTTAATATCCCTTAACAGGAGGATTTAAAAAATATCACGAACAATGGACATAGGTATGTGTAAACCTAATGACCCTCTCAATATGTGAGGTGAACAGGATAGGAGAGAAAATCGAGTTAAAGCCAAGAAATCAAGGTCAAACTATTACTGAGTGTTGCTCCTCAGCCAAGAATCCAGACTTTGCTGTTACTGTTACAGCGGTGGTGGTTGTTTTAAACACTAATACTGTGTTTAATAATTCCTACTACACTACTGATTCTCTAGCAAAATAAATAAATAAATAAGCAAATGCTTTTGTTAGATAATTGGCAATATTTTTAAGCAACTGATCTGTTTTACCAATAGCCACACGGAACACATCCCTTACGAAAAAAGTCCACACTGTTTCAGTGTGTTTAGGTTTCAAAACCTTATATTAATGTATTTTCCTGAAACTGCCCTACAAATAATTCTAAGAGTTAATGTGTACCAAATCTTCACTTAGGACATCAAAATTTAATTTATGTTAACTGTTTAAAAAAAAAAAAAGAAACTTTGGATAATATAGAATATTTTCAACAACATGAAGTTATAAATTCAGAAGATATGTAAAAAACAATATATTTAACTTTCCCAGGAATTCTTTATGTTTGAAACCCAAACTGGTTAACTGAAATATGTGTCTATTGGGGAGCACGTGGAGATGATATGGAGAATGGTAGGCCTGGGGTAGAGAGGGTACCTAGGGGTATACATATTGAACCAAGTTGTCTTCTCATCTTTCTCTCCCTAGGTCCATCATGCCTCCCCCAACTCTCTTGGGATCTGGCATAGGACAATGGTTTTTCTCATCCAGTTCCCTTTGGTAAAAATGGTTAAAAAAAAGTAGGGGGAGGGGACTTTGTTTTACCAGTACTTGGTAAAGGAACTGGGAAAATGGACTAATTATTTGTTTTATGGAAACAGCAAATATTCAGCAATATTCAGCAATGATGACATTAGACTTTAAATTAAATAATTACCAGCATAATTGAAATGATACTACAGAATCAATGCTTAACCCCAAAACAAAGTGCGGATACTCTCCTAATTTAAAGTCCTCTGGCTCAGCACCTGTAGCTCAGCAGCCAGTGTGCGGGCCACATGCACTGGGGCTGGCCACTTCAAACCCAGCCTGGGCCTGCCAAACAATGACAACAACAACAGCAACAAAAATAAAATAAAATAAATAAGTAAAGTCATCAACTACAGGAAGACTGAAGATTAGGGTCCTTGATGCCTCCTAAAATGGGATAAAAGATAGGGCATTCAAATTCTTCCATGTTTGTTTTTCCTCTATGAATAAGATCAGGAACCCAGACTTCAGACTCTGTGCCTAATGAGGCTTAGAATCCTAATTCCCAGGGAAAGTGTCTGGGACCCAGGCCCCAGAGACACGGCCAATAGGACAGGAGCTCTTGATCTGCTCTACTTTAATGAACTTGTGTAAGCAGGTTCGTTGCAATTAATTTCATCATTAGTTTTGTTCTTATAGAGAGCAAGAGAAAAAGCTAGTCTATGCAGGGAAATTTTATTCAAATTAGTTGGACTTATGGTTGGATTTCATTATCTTGTGCTTAAAGAAATGTTTCTTGGCATTTAAGGGGAAAAATGTGCCTATCACTTCACTTCTGGTACCACTGAAGACACAGCTGACGGCTGGACACCAACCTGCAAAGATTCTTATTCAGAGCACCCCTGTCCTCTAGTTTCTCAAGTCCCAGTGATGCCAGATCCTGAACTAAATAATTTCATGCAAACAAAGTCAACATTATTACCTCTATTTTTACGCTTTATCTAGTGAATTAAACATCTTAAAGAGAAATCTTCTCTCCCCACCCACCTTCCCTGGCTGGTGCTGGACTGAAAAAGCCCATAAAAAGCAAAAAAGAAAAAGATCCGTAAAATTCATTCTCATTTCTTTAATCTCTTCAAGAGACTTCAGTTCATAGCTTAACAAAGCTTTTTCCACACTAGACAATTTAATCCTGCTCATTTCTAACAGTGAAAAGTTATAGTTCATGACAACCCAAAACTCAAAGAAATCAGCAATCATTCCGAAAACCCTAACAAATTATCTTTAAATGGAGGGCGTAAAGTTGTGGGAACAGCCACCAAGAACAGCTACGGGCAGATTGATTCATCAGCACTCAGTGGGTTAATTAAGAAACAAAGATACCAAGAACACACACAATTATGACTGGCCTGGCTTTGCTTATTCAGTCTCAGTCGGAGACCACAACTTCTTTCAAATAACCCCAGTTTATTTTTGAAAAAAAAAAAAAAATCCTGCCTTAGACAGGATATGGGGGAGGAGCTAAGGGGTGATGTTTTACACATGCACATCTGGATACAGTCCAATTATTTCCCTTAAACATTCCCCCAGTTGTTTTCATTTTGCTCCATGCTTTGGCATTCATAAATTTGTGAGATTAATTGTGTGTCAGCAGTCTGCAGGCCTGGAGCTGGGCACCGCTTTAATAGCAATACAGCTACAAAACGACTCTGTACAGAAATACATTCACATTTTTAAAAAGGAAAGGACAGCCACATAGTTCATTTCTGTTTAATATCATGGCCATGACACTGTACATAAAGAAGGTGGTGTAACCTTTCAGAGAACTTCCTTGATAGCAATATGTATTTATATGTGTGTATGCCCATATATATATATATATATATATATATATATATCTCTCTCCCATATATGTATCTATGCATATATATACTCATATATATTATATATACTGGTATATATCAATTGGACTGTTTTAAAGCATAAAAAGGATTCATTGAGAAGTACGATGGGAGAGTTCAGGGCTGGGCATCTGTGTTCCTTGTTTACATCTGATCATTTTGAAAGGAGGGTCAAAAAATGGTATTCCTCATCCTGGAAATGGGCCAGGATTAAAATCACCTTTGCCAAAGGCACCGACACATCTCAGAGACGATGAAAACCATCTTTGTTTTAGACTGTATTTTGAGAAGTCTCCCATGCTTTCCAAACTACTATTTGAAAAGTGAAACCAGAAGCCCCAGCCCTGAGGAGTAGAGCTTACGAACAATGAGCTCAATGAGGGAAGAGCTCTGTTCCCCAGAGCCCAGCAAAATGGCTGCCCTTGGTCAGTGCTGAGAAAATGCTGACTGACAGTGAAATAGCTACTTTTTCAATGTTGATAAGCAGATAACTTATTCTTGTTTGATGCTCTCTTGCATTGCATCCATGACTAGGAAATAAACTTATCAGATGCTGTGATGTTTTCACATAACAAAGGTAATAGGTGGGGCACATTTCCACGTACATAACTGAGCAGAATGTTCTAGATTAAAGTTCCGGGATTGGTAACATCCCTATGGGAAGGAAACGGGAAGCTTCTCCTCTAACCCTCTACCAAACAGAAAACATACAGCTATTGGAAAAGTGCTGAGTGTTCTACTGGAAAATAATTAGAATTCAAATAAATCGTATGCCACCTCTGCAGAAAAAGGAAGAAAGAAACCTTTTATAATCTTCTGTTTTTCTTCAAGTATGCTGTCAATATATGATGTGAAGTTTTACCTAAATCAAACCATAATCTAGCAGTAAGCTCCTAAGCAACAAAATGTATTGCAGGTATTGCAATGGACCCACTTGTCCTTACTTATCAGAATCTTTTGTATATAAATATATTTGAAGGCTGCTGAGAAAGATCACACATTCTTCTTTAGACTCAGTCTCCTCTTGTTTAAAATGAGATGAACACTATCAGCCTTAGCTACTACTCAAGGTGACCCTCAGCAGCCAATGAGATGTCAGAGCAACTGGTCCACTGTAGCGCACAAATGTTGAACTCCATGCAACACACTAACCCTCTTATGATTGACTCATGGCTGTATACTGAAAACCCAAAATACATAACAGCTTGTTTTTAACATAAACTAATTTACTTAAATTAACTAGAATTATAGTAACACATTGATTCCCACATGACAACCATCACAGGTTCATTCTGAAGTTATTCAAGTGTGACACAGTAACAGAAGGCAATCCTGCTTCAAAAACAATGCAAATTTTTGACTCCAAGACATGATATGATATTTGTAACATATCTGAAGATACAATTAATTATTATTTTTATTTTTTTTATTTCAGGTTAATGTGAGGGTACAAACAACCAAATCACAGTATTTGAATTTATTAGGTAAAATCCCTCTCATAGCCATGTCCTGGACCCAAAAAGTGTGCCATACACCCTTACACTGCTCCCATTCAGTGGGAGCACCCCAAGTACCCCCTCCCCTTTACTGTCTCCCTCATTTCTCCTCCCCCAACTTGAATGAAAATGAGTTTTTCTCCTCTGTGGGCATGAATTAGATCATCTGGCTTCATATTAGTATTGAGTACATTGGACGTTTGCTTTTCCATTCTTGTGATACTTTACTAAGAAAAATGGGTTTCAACTCCATCCAGGTTAATACGAAAGATGTGAAGTCCCCATCTTTTTATGGCTGAATAGTATTCCATGGTATACATATGCAACAGTTAATTATTTTTTATCTAAACAAATCAATTTTCATTGTTTGAGCTTACTATCTACTAATTGTGGAGATCTAGTCCTGCTACATTTTCCATGGGCACAAAACAAATTAACCTCTCAAAGCCTTAGTTTCCTCACATACATATAAAAAGGTAATAACACCTTCTCTGACAAGGTTATTGTGAAGATGAAGATGAGGGATATGAAGAAGTGCTTCTTACACAGTTGCCACCCTCTACTTACTGTAAAAAATTATTAAATCCATATTCCCAAAACTACGCAGGAAAAATAAGTCCAGCAATCCGGCCACAAATGATCAAGCCTAGCATCATTAACACACACACACACACACATTTATGACTATTACCTGTGCACATTTTTTTCCTAGACAGTTTCTACACGTTATACAGAAGCTGAAACAAACCATAGCAAAAAACACCTCTCCTTTTCAACAGCATCTTGAATTCAGCAGTTGCAATGTCATTTTAGTAGAATGATACTTCCAATCATTTTAATAATGATGGTAATTATAATTAATCCTTATTTTATCCTTTCACTTTTTAAAGCATGTTCCTATCAATTATTTCTCTTGGCTTCCAAATGACACTATAAGAATAAAATCTTGAATTCTGTTCCAATTAAAAACCAGTGCAAGTGGTTCAAAAAAATTTGAAAAAAATGTCGAAAAAAATTTGAAAAAATTTTTCTCAAAACCAAGACTCAGCAGAACTGCTCAGAAAAGCTCTGCAACACCACCAGTGACCCAAGTCCACCTCATCACACATAAACCAAAGTTCACAAGTGAAAATCAGGCACCACCAGTAATAAACCAAGCATTATGGATTCTAGTCCAGACTGGGGCGGGGGAGTACTTTCTATTAATGCAAAATCAGAGTTGACATTCTGAAAGTAGGTTCCACAAACCAACAGCTTCAGCACTCTGTCCTCAAGTTCAGTTTCATTCAAAGTGCACACGCTATAACTACTATGACTGGCCTGGATTTACAGCAGTAGGTTATCCCACAGCTCAGAGCATTCCTTATACTTTAGGCCCAAAGAGGTTCATTGTTATTCCTCTATTTTATGGATCAAGACATAAAGCGATAGTCACGTCCGTAGAGCTGAAATAACGGCTTAGATTTTGCTGACCACATTTCACTCCGTAAGGTGACCCCTGATCCCCCTGCACTCTAGCTTCTACCCTTAACATCCCATTTCAGTGAAATCCTAAAGATCGCTGATAGTCAGCTGACAGTCAAACCAGTGACTTATCCTTACTTCCTCTCATTGATATCTGTGTAATAACATCAGTTTAAAGCTGTGTTAATAGTAAAGCAGGTACAGTTTCTGTGTGTCTGTTTCTCTCTCTTCAGCCCCATGGCACGCAATATGTTACCATCTTGCTGCTCGGCTGCTTTGCCTCTGTTCACTCCACCCCTACTTTACTTCTGGATCCTCTTTGACTTACTGCTCTGCTTCCTTCTGCTCTGTCTTCTATGATCTCCCCTTTAGAAGGATATATACATGATTTACTCTCGTACTTTCAGAATGCCATACGGTTCTGAGCACATGGTAAATACTCAATACACATTTTTAGATAAATGAGTAAAATGACTTTCCATGGAAGTATAAGTCTCTGAACATCTGGACACTTTCTCAAGATTTAGGTTTATTTGTTATCACCAACATGTCGGACTGGAATTGGATTACTTTTGTATTCACCTGACTATTACAGTCATGCACCAGGTAACACTTCGGTCAATAGACCACACACACACACAATGGTGGTCCCATAAGATTATAAGACCATATTTTCACTGTACCTTTTCTATGTTTAGCTGCACAAATACGTGCCATTGTGTTACAGCTGCCCACAGTATTCGGTACAATAACAAGCTCCATCATTGTGGAGTAGGCTATATACCATCTAGGTTTGTGCAAGTGCACCCTGCGATAGTCACAAAATGAAGAAATCCCCAAACGACACAGTTCTCAGAATATAGTCCTTCCCTGAAGCAACACATAATCATATATTCATTGAGTACATTAAGGAATATGACAAAAAAGAAAAAAAGAAACCTGTTGCCTAATACCATACGGCAATACTGAGAGGGGTGTATCCTTCAGGAAGATCCACTGGAGATACTTCTCTCATTCACAATCTCTCAGACTGTGTTTGTCTTTGGGTCCCCAAACCACATAACTGTCAGCATTTCCTCCAGGTTAGCTGGAAAGTACACTCAAAGCCAAAGTGCTTTATAACGCAAAATTACACATTCTTTATTAATAACATTACATCTCCTACTCCTATTATCTTATCCCCCAATTTTGTTTCTTACTTATCTTATATTTGTGGGTCCCCACAAGTAGTTAATAAAGCCTCTTATCATAAACTTCTTTCTGCACATGTTTATCTATCCACTCAATTTCAGAAAGTACAGTAATCCCCCCTTATCAGCAGGGGATACATCATTCCAAGGCCCCCAATGAATACTGGAACCCTGAGACAATAGAAACCCTGCATACATCATGTTTTTCCCCAGATATATGTACAACTATGACAAAGTTGACTTTATGGATTAGGTACAGTAAGAGATCAAAACCAATAATGAATAATTAAATAGAACAATTCTAGCAGCAAACTGTAATAGAAGTCACGTGAATGTGGTCTATCTAAAAGATTACTACATCTATTTTTCTCCCCTCCCACCTCCCTTTCTGTAATGAATCCGCATAGGTAAGTCTTGCTATTATTTTGAGTTGGTTGCTTTCAAGGCCAGACACTTTCTAGGGTTTTCCGCTGAGAAGTGAATCAGCCCAGCATTCAAAACCTTTCACAATGCCTCCTCAGCCTAACTTTTTTCACTCTGTATTAATTATCTTCTGCTGCATAACAAATTGTCCCCAGACTTAGCAGCTTAAAGCAACAAACATTTATTATCTACTGGTTTCTGTCAGTCAGGAATCTATAATTGGCCTACGTGGGTGATTCTAGCTTAGGGTCTCCCCCAGATTGCGGTTAGGCTGATGGCTGCAGCTGAAACAGCTCATCTCAGGAAGGATGTTTCCGAGCTGATTAACCTAGCTACTGGGAGACTCCAGTTCCTGACTGGTCGGTACTAGTTTTCTATGGCTGTTGTAAAAAAAGTACCGCAAATTTGGTGGCTTAAAGCAAGGCAAATTTATTAGCTTGCAGTTCTAGACACCATAAATCTAAAGTGGGTCAACAGATCTGCATTCCTTTTAGAGGCTCCGGGGGAATTTTTCCCTTTCCTTTCCCGCCTCTAGAGGCTCCTTGCATTCCTCAGCTCATGGCCCCTCTTCTCCATCTTCAGAGCCACATGGGAAGCATCTTTCCTCCTCTCCGATTTCGGCTTCTACCCTGTATCTTCTTTCTAAGTCTACTGCCTGGCTCTTATAAGAACCCTGTGATTACTCTGGGTTTACCTAGATAATAATCCAAGACAATCTACCCACCGCAAAATCTTTAACTTACAAATCACACATGTACAGTCACTTCTACCACAGGTCCTAGGGATTCAAATATGGGCATTGGAGAGGATTGGAGAGGATATTATCCGGCCTGCCACAGTTACAGAGACCAGCCCTGGCACAACATGGGAGAGTGTTATACAGGTACGTGAACAGAGATCCCTGGGCTCTGCCTACCACCAAACCTATCTTCTACCTTTTCCCAGCCACAAGCAAACCTTTGAGGTAGACCTGTCCAATTTTCACTTATCATTAAGATACACCAAATATGTGATAAATGCGAATAATAAAAGGTCAACGGCATGGTAGGGAGTATACTGGTATACTCTCAATACTGTCACATTGTTTGCAACATGTAAATGTTTGAAATTTTTCATAATACAATGTCGGGAGAAAGGTCCATCTTAGCTCTCCTCTCCGTCATAAAATCTGCTTCCTCACTATTACTGCTCAGAAGACTCTCCCTTGCCTAGTTTCTTATTTGTACTTATTGTCTGTCCTACTCAATTAGCCTCACATACTATGGGCTTTCCAATGTCACTGAAATTAAACATATGAATGGATACTTTTATATGGGACTGTCAGGTCTTCAGGAAATATTCTTTGTATCTCCATGGCACAACCCATAACTATAGTTAAGTAGTCAGTGATTATTAATGAATAAATCACTGCCAGTAGGTTTTGAGGCGCTAAAATATATGATTTCCCTGCGACATCAGTTTAGTTGAATCACTTTTGGAAGTTAAAGAGGAAAATCAAAGCATTCACATGATGGATTAAAAAAGGATTACTGCTTGCAAATAAAGATACTACTGATTCACTGTCAGGACATGTACTTCCTGTTATTTTTCCCAAAGTGGGAATACATTTCTACGGATCTAGTCATACTCAGCATCTTGTCTCTCGTGCAAACAACGATGGTAATTTGAAAAGTGTTTAACCTAAGTCAGGAAAAAGTGTGTGGCTAGGAGACAGGTAGACTATTATAAATATAATCCCTGCTACTTGTTTTGTTAGAGTGCTGCATGCTTTAATGAACTAAATTTACTCCACCTGAAATAAGATACTAATTTTTAAAAATTAGGATACCCACAACATAATGGTGATCTTACTATTCTAAGGTAGTAGATACTCTACTCTACACTCTTACTATCACATGCTAAGACATAAAGCCACTTAGATAAATTTCCAAACCATCTAGTAATATCTCGTTCAGAAAATTTTTGTTAGCATTCCTTATGACTCATATGGTAAGTTCTTCTTACGTTAGAGAATAAACTTGAAACACAGCAATAGCCTTCATCCATTTATGAAAACACAAAAGTGAAAAAGAATTAGCTATCTGCAGCCTGTGTACCAAACCCAGGATAGTCTACTATCTTTCCTCACCAGACAGTGCTCTCGCCAGATGCTTTTGCACTCTCTCTCTGGGTATAAGGTACATTCACAAGTAATGTTAAATAGTAAAGAAAGGAAACATTAAGCACGACACCAACTCTAACACTAAGGCATTTGTTCAAAAATGTCAGCCAAAGAGGATAAATCAACAAGGTGTAACTTGTCAGTCCCTTCTAAGCCAAACAGCAAAAATCAAGGGTTGGTATCCAAGTTGCAGATGCTGCCAAGGGGGAAAAAAAAAGTGTTTTCTGCTCTGAAATCCTCTCCAATCACTTGTGGACACATTTATTTCAAAACAGAGCATATTCACAATGGCCCTACAGTGAAGGAGGACTGATCAAAAAACCTTACGTTTAAAACTTAAACTTATGCTCCATTAATTTACATTTCCTTCCTGGGGTGATGGACTCAAGCCCAGGAAAGAAGGAGAAAAAATTCATTCTATACTCACTCATCAAATTTGTTTAAGGTTCAACTGTAGTGCTTTTAAGAAATAGTCTCTAGTATCAGAGAGCATACACTCCATTTTCCTGAGAGCACAGTTTGTAAAGAATTACGTCACTTTTAAAACAGAGCTAGTTTTTATTATGATGTACTATTACAGTATCCCCATTCCTGCATTATGATTTCAAGTTCAGCATTAGAGATGCTAATTTCCTCTTAGATATTGGCCTCGAAATACTAATGCGCTGGCTTGGTCCTGGCCATTTATGATCCAGAACCTTTAAACTGTAGTTATCTCTAGTTATGGATGAACAAGCTTTATATGCATTTCATAAATATAAAATTGTAGACCAAGCAAGATTAATGAATATTATACCTTTGAAAGGCAAACATAAGTGCTAGGAATTAACCAACCTATTAATCTTCAATGCTAATACTTTTAATGACAAGTAAATAATTTTATTCCCTTTTTAATTTACCCTGAAACCATTCCTTGGAATTAGACACTCTCCTGCTTAGTTTCAGAATTTAAAACACTCTTTTGAGACTAAGTTTTATATTTTTGATTGGGCATCTTTGCCTGCATGGCTCAACATGCCCCAAACTAAAATAATCATCACCCCTAAGACCCCTGCACCTGCTCCTGGATTCCATATTTGGTTATTGATACCACCATTCTGTCCACTTGCCCAAGCAAAAGTCTCAGTGCCATCCTGACTCTTCTTTCCCGACCCTCTTAGCAGCTGCTCATCAGGTGTGTTAATTCCACCACTTTACCACCTCTCCTCTATCCCTCCTGTCCACCTCCACTGCCAGTCAGTGCCTTAGTTCTCTCATCCACCGCCGTCCACACAGGTAACAGTCATTTCTGAAATGGTCACCTGTCTCCAAGTGTCCCTCCTTCCTACGCACTGTCCACGCCTCTACCAGAGCAGTAGCACTCAAATTCAAGCCTCGTAAATCATTTCCTCACTCAACCCCCTCCAAGAGCTCCTCACCCCTGGCAACAGTGGTTTACCGGCTTTTCACATGCACAGCACAAATGATAAATAGAATTGCTGGAAGAGATTAAAAGGTCAGCATTGGTTTAAAATGCCAAGTCTGGAAAACTGAGATTGCCTCTAAACTCCTCCCTCAGGGGCACTTCACTGCCTCTCGGCCTGTTCGAGATGTGTTTTCCCACCCACTGGCGCTGTCCTGCTACTCAGGCTGGCAAGTGCACCCTTGGCTCACTACATTCTACAGCCACTGCAGTTGGCTGGACTTTGCACCGCATCTCTCAGCTCATCTCCCATTTACATGGAGTTGTCCCTTTCTGTACTGGCCACACAGTCTGTCACTCTGCATAAGGCCGACAGGCATCAGTACAATGGTCTGCACGGTGGGCCCCCTTCACTCCTGGTTTCCCTTTCCACGGCTTCCATTATGTGTGGTCAACCCTGGTCAACCATCATCTGAAAATATTAAATGAAAATTCCAAAAATAAACAATTTATAAGTTTTAAACTGCATGCTGTTCTGAGCGTCATGGTAAAACATCATGGACATCATCCCACTCTGTCCCAGCCAGGCTGTCAACCATCCCTTTCTCCCGCGTGTCCATACCATCCACACTCCACACTGTCTACACTCTGGGCCTGTTAGTCATTAGTAGCCCTCTGGGTTATCAGATCACAAAAACATAGTATATGTGGGGTTCCACTGCAGATCTTAGAATACCTTCCCCTCAGATAAGGGGGAACTACTGAACCTGCCAGTGTGATAAAATTGCAAGAGTGAAGGCTTGGAGGTGCACCTGTGAAGGGCTGGGCTTCCTCGGGAGGCCGCAGCACCGGCTGTGACCACTTCTCAGAGGGTGCAGTTCCAGCTCTTCAGCAGACCCTCTGCCCTGCTCCCCTTTATATTCCAGGCACATATCTCATCTTTCCTCCCGCAGCGCCTTGTTTATTCCTTCAATAAACAGCAAACACCTCTTATTCACCAGGTACCTGATGCGGTTTCTCCAGGCACATGGAAAGATCTCTGAACACATCACACTCTTTCACGCTCCCAAACCCCCATCCTGGAGATTTCTTAAGTCTAGAATATAATCCCCCACTCCTTCTCAGCTTCCCTCCTATTAATTTTTTTAAACAGAAAATGACAAGTAAATGAGAATTTCTGGTAAAATACATATCCAATCAATCAATGTATTTCCCTTTATAAATAGGTCCCATCATATCACCCAAAGGTAAATGTTTACGCAGGTGACCTCAATCTTACCGTCCACTCACATACTTTGGTCACCTGACATTCAGTTCAACTTTTTAAATAAAATATAATGAATTATTTGGTAACCTGATCATGAAGACTAGAAAGAAACCATTCTATTGTTATGTGTGCCCTGGAAATCAGAATGATTAGACTTGAATAAAGAAGATATAAGAAAGAAGAATCAGTACCAGGGGCTAATTCATACCAGTTACAAACCTCTTCTGTTTGAAATTACACACTGGTCTCACAACTTCCTTTCGACTCATTAGTGCAAATGGAGGTATGTCCTTTGTGCACAAAAACTCATCAATCTCTATTTCTCAGAAGTTAGGTTGAAAAGGAACAGAAATACCAGACCAGGATACAAAAAGAGGCTGTGAATTCAAGAATAGGCAGAAGTTAAAAACTGCAGACTGAGGAAAAATAATATCGTAATTCCCAATGGTGTAGAGATCTCACTTCAGTTAGACTTTCTTTCCCTAATTTTAGTTTAGTATAAAAGGAAGACATGGTTGGCATGATCCCTATGCACTCAGGAATGCAATTTTCCTTTTTATGATTTGGTTACAAACAGGTACCAGTTTTGTAAGAGTTCACATCAGGGTAGATGGGCAGAGCAGAGGAGATCAGCTGTAGAAAATGCCCACTCAGATGTTCTTTGGCACTCTCTACCCAAGAAACAAAGCAAACAAAAAATAACATCACGATACGCCATTTACAAATCCAAACAAATAACCCCCAAATGACTGTCATTAGAAAATAATTATAATATTGATGACTTCAATTAAGAATGAAGCTCTTACCATAATCACATTTGCTATGCTATGAGGTTTCCATGTATTAACTCATGTAACCCTATTTTTATTAACATTTTGTAGATATGAAAGTGGAGAGGCACAGAGAGAGTAAGACTCAAAGTATCACAGCTAGTAAGCAGTAGGCTGGCTCTAGAATCGGCCTCATTCATTTCTATCTTCCTGCTTAGTAGCTAAAAGTTTGAATTCGTCTGAATGAACATCTGTGTTCATTTATTAGCTGTGAGACCTGAAGCAAGGTATTCAAAGCCAGTTTCCCATCCATCAAATGGGCATAACAATGGCACCTCCACTTAATGTTGAGAGGACTTAAAAATTAATGTATTCAACATATAGTGAATGCTCAATATACATAGAGGAATTTCAAACATAAATAGAACAACAAAAAAAAAACTGTATTTTCTCTTCACGTCATATTCTTCTACTACCGAATCCTTCCCCTCCAAAAACATTTAATGTAGAAGTTAGTAAACTTTGTAGTGCAAAGATTGCTAAGTCCTTCCAAATTTGCTCCCTAAACATACTTAGCAGAAGATACAACTCAGCTTATACACAGAGCTGCAAGGGGTTTCTTCACACATTGCAAAAAATAACATGACTCTGTAAGATTTGCCCTTGGTTCTTTGAGGCCACCAAAACTGAAAGTCAAAATTCTTCAAAAGAAGAAAAAGAAATAAAATTATGGATATTTCATTGAAATACCACAACAAACCATTTCACAGTTATAGGAATGAATGTCCATATTGAAAAACAACTCCATCTAACATCACCTAGCCTACTGTAAACGGAATAATGTGAGCCTATGACCATGGCTGCAACGTGCTTTCTAGCAAGCCAGACTTACTCATCAAGGTTTCTCCTAAGTAACCCTAGGTCTAAGGTTTCTTCCTATGCCCTAATTCAAGAGTTTGATCAAGGCTCAGTGGTGCAAGTAGTCACCCTTAGAAACTTTGAAGCCAAAAACTCAGGGAATATCTTAATCATTTGAAAGCTAAATACCTCTAAACAAAAACCTGTTTCCCTAAGACTAAAAAGCCCAGAGGAAAGGTCTAAAAGGTTTTATGATTCTTCATGATTTCATGGAAAAGTGCAATGAATATTTTTCTTTGCAGAAGCATCAGTCACAGAGACGTGACGGAGAAGACAGGAGTGAGAGTGCTTAGGAGCCCAAGAGGCACATAAGGAGTGTTTGACCCATTCAAGCTCTGGAGTGCCCGGGTTTGGCTAACTCAGGTTGATGGAGAATTGGGTGAGACCCTTCTCAAAAGTATCTGGAGTGGGGGAAACGTCCATCACTACGGAATTTCATCCCTGACAAACGGCACAAACAGGGAAGAACTCTGTCTTATGACAGGAGTTGCACAGTGACGCTAAGTGAATAAGATATACTGTGACAAAACCATGGCAGTTAGGTGAGACCTGAACTATGTGAATAATCACCAGAAAGAAAAAAGCTAATGTGTATATATATACCCAAAGATGACTGCTATACTCTCTATCCCTAACTTGTAAATATTGGTGCCGTTGGAAATTCAAATGCAAAAGAACCATCCATGTTAGTTGCAAAATGTGACATTGAGTTTCATCTCTTGGAACAATAGTAGAAACTCCTTCTCTCTGGGGTCATCAACCTCCAATTTTTGTGATTTAGCATGTAGAACTTGACAATCTATAAGTCATTCTAAAATGTCTTTAAGTACTCATCCATTCAGGACTCCATAAGCAGTAAGACTGTATGAGGGGCCTGTCCCGTGTGGAGTTGGCCAGGGCCGCCCGGCAAACCTAACGTCTGCATTAGAGTTTCCTCTGTAGAGACCTGCTGTGCATTCAATACTTACAACGAGCCAGGGAAGGCCAGCACAGGAAGAGAATACTTCCAACTAAATCATGTCTCTCAGGGATCTCATATACTTCAATTGCTTGGTGGAGACAAGCCAGGGCATTTGGTCGCTCATGAGCAATTCTAATCACTCCAGCACCCTGTGGTAATCCAGACACATACTTGGAGAGTTTCCAGAGAGCTGTTCTCAATCAGGCAATTGTCTCAATAATAGAACAATTGCATGCTCAGCCCTATTTAAAGCGTCCACCCTGCCATGACCACTAAATCTTTTGTTAAAATATACAAGATTCCTTTTTATCCTCTGTGTTAACACATACAGGAAGAAAGGATGGACCATGATGAGGAAATGGAAGTTGTGTTCCTGGGTTTCCCACTGCCGTGCAGTTCATATTTCAAGAAAAGAGACCCAAAAAACGACAGTGAGGCTGTACGGAACCACTAATCAAAAGACACTCATTCAGTCGTTAAGCAAGTATTTGCCTAGCACTCACAGGAAGTTCTTGCAGAGGGAATTATGATACAGGCAGCTGATACCAAAAGGAAATGTTGGTGCAAAAACAGAGTATGCAAACAAACTATGTGTAACCCCCCAATATGTTGAATTTTTTTGAAAAAGTAAAATAGAATAAGGAAATGTGTGCTTTGCTCCGAAATAGAGCAAAGCTGTGCTAATGTTAAAGGAAACGGCATAACATCCGTGAAATCTAACGAGCATAATTCCTCCCGGGGATGGGATGTTCATGTCTTCCCTTTGTAGTCTTTTATCTGAAGAACCCAAACCCTCAAAGCATCAGGAATCAATCTTCACTTTGCAGGAAATTGCTCTTAAAAAAGAAATCTTACTGTGGTAATATGAGTTATCAAAGAAGAATTAAAAAACTTAGAGTCCCTACTTCAAGTTCTTAATGTGATATTTTGGAGCAATGTGAACTAAAGAATAGCAGCTGGATTTAAATTTTTAGCACACTAATTGTAATAAATTCTTTGAGGGCAAAGTACATTATCGGTTTAGTCCGAGTAAGTAAGTGAGGATCCCAGTCATGTAAAAAATAAAACTCAAGAGGCTTTCTTTGTTAGTAAGAATGAATAATTTTCTGTTTAAAATTTAATAGGAATGCAATCCTGTGCCCTTGGTATAGGCCTGGAAATGAATTTCCGGGTGACTTAAGTCTCTGCCGCTCCTTTTTAGTTTTGAGCTCCCACTTTTGCCATTTCAGGATCTTAGAACACAACGGCAGGGGGGACTAGCAGGAAATTCAAATTTTTGTTTTATTTATTTATTTATTTATTTTTTAGCAGCTTTGATAAAAACAGAAGAGATTAAAATGACGAGCGAAAAAGAGATGTCGGTAGGGAGAGGAATTGTAATCATTCATGTCGTTAATGCCACAAGTATGTACTAAGTGTATACTCTGTTCTATACATCTTGAGTGTGCTAGAGACTTGGGGTTCAAAAGTGGATTAAAACCTGCATTGTATGACTCATCTTCGAGGGATCTGGGTCCAATGCAAAGTTGTTACTGGCTGCAAAGAGATTTGGCAGCATGCATTTATTCTTGGAATTCAGAAAAGTGGTGCTTATCTGTAGCATCTACACATACTACAACACCTATAAGTCTTATGTCATGAGGCACGTTAGTGATGATGATTAACAATATGCATTAATTGGAGGAGGACAAAGTAAATCACAAGAATGTGATTCTTACCCATTTTGCTTGAGTGCTAATGACCTATGTAATGGAAGACCTCAGTCATGATCATCTCACCAGTTGACCATAACCTTCAGCTGCAGTTTCTCACTCAACATACATATACTGAGAATTGATAATGTATTATTCTGAGTTCAGGGGGTCTCTATCCTTAAGGAACTTGCAGGTGATTGGAGGAGACAAACACATAACACAATAAATACTACACTGTGTCACCTCTAAGTAAGACAGTGGTAATGACAGCATGCAATGGGAGCCCAGAAGAAAGAGCCTCTAAGAATGCCAGGGGGAAGCCAGGAAGGCTTCCTTAAGAAATCTTTTTATTATGCTTCATATTCCAAGCACCCTGCACAGCGTCTGGAATGTAAAAATAGCTGATAAAGGTTTGTGAAATTAACAAAGATTTTAAGCAGTGTAAAGACTTTAAAAATTATACAAAGGTCTGACTTTGAACAACAATAAACATTCTGGTAAGGAGATGAGGCATGATTACCTTCAATGGATACTAAAAATAAGGGGCTTTAATAAGCAGAAGCACTACAGTTTATATGTGATGTTGGCTTTAAAAGTACAGAAGAATGGGTATCACCTTAAACTGGAGGTGGCAAGAGAACCCTTCTTGGAGGAAGTGAGAATTTAAATGTTCTTTGAAGGGTTGCTATAAATTTCATGAGGTAAAAGAATGGGGGACATCCTACAAGAAAATCTTTTTGGAGGTTGGGGAGTTTGACTGGAGATATGGAGCAGGGTAACAGTAACTTATAACACTGGCATGGTAGACTCACTTGATATAAGAGATTTTAATTTTCAAAGCTAACGTATTTGAACTGTATCCTATAAATCACAGGAATTCACTTAAGAGTTTTGAGCAGTACAGTAGCATAAAAGTTGTATTTTGGGTGTGTACAATATATACACACGCATTACACATACATACATATTTAAGAATGTAAGAATATCTTTACTCCCTTAAAGACATATACTTTCACCTATTTTTCTTTTCCTGAAAGACACTGTCATCTTGGTCTGTATTTCATTTTCTGCTTTTAAAAAAAAAAAAACAACTTTGGTATTTTTGAGGTAATTTTAGACCAACCAAAGAATTGGAAAACCAAGACAGAGAGTTCCTGTTCACTGTTTACCCAATAAAAGCTGTATTTTTGAAAGAATAATCAGATTAAAGACTAGTTAGGTCTTTAACACATGCACACATATAAGCAGATTTACTAAGCCTGCTTCTTTAGAGAGACTGAAAATGGACAACATCTGAAACCGGATCTCTGGTCTATGGTGCAAACTTGGTTAAAATCGCAAGGTTGCATCTGAGCCAGGTACTCAGCCTCAGGACAAAATGTTGCACGTGCCAGGACGCTAAACATAAGCCACACTTGCTCTACCTTTGGAACCAGAATCAGGCCTCCCATTCCACCCGGTGGTTCTATGCTTTTGACCACTCAGTGTTCCCGAGCCTGTTGCCCTCAGGAGACAGTGCCCTGTAAGGACACACTCTGCACCACCTTTCCCGTCCCCACCAGGAGGAACTGCTAGTGTTTGGTAGACTGGGCCACTCTCACTAAAGGGATTAAGGGGAAAAGATAACTGCACACAGGCGTAGCTCTCCCTCTGGTTTACACCTTCTGTGTGTTTGGCAAGGTGCAAGGCTTTAGAGCTCTGGCTCAAGTCCCCCTGGCCCAAAGGCATCGCTCTGTCTTGATTCTAGCTTACATATGGTTGTAGCAGGATAAGACGCAAAAACTCGGGTATAGACATTTAGGATGGACAAACCTCCTTTGGTTTGTCAGAAGCAATGGCTGCTCCAGGGAGGTGATCTTGCCTGGAGTTCTTTGCACTAGGGTTTGGGGACAGATCCCCGGGAAATAAATAATTGTTTTTCTTTGCCGTTATTCCTTCCTCGGTAACCACGAGGGAAGTGGTTGCTGTGGTCTTGGGAGAACTCGGGTATTTCTGGTCCTCTGGCCATAATACCAGCTAACAGAACTGAACACAACCTTTACCACTGCCTATTACCCTTGATTCCATTTTATTACTTGGGTTCACAGTAAAATCTTGAAAAGAAAAGAGAAAAGAAAGAAGTGCTAGTTCTCTCCCCTTCCCCTTTGTTACTGTAAGAAGTAGATGCTCCTGTTGGACTATCCAATTTTTATAACTGCCCTTTCTTTTATCATTTGTAAAAGCAAGGTAGGTTTTGAGTTCATCATAAAGTTTCAACCCCATGTCATTGTGGCATTATTCACCATAGCCAAGATACGGAAACAATGTAAGCGTCCATCAGCAGATGAGTGGACAAAGAAGATGTGATATGTCTGTGTACATATATGTGTGTGTGTGCATACATACAAACAAATAGAGGAATATTATTCTGCCTTAAAAAAGGAGTAAACCTGTCCTTTGTGACCATGTTAATGAGGGCATCACGCTAAGTGAAACAGGACAGAAACAGAAAGACGAAGACTACACGACCTCCCTTCCATATGGAATCTAAAACGTTGGACTCGGAAAGGGAGAGTAGAGGCCAGGGGTGGGGAAAATAGGGAGATGTTGGTCAAAGGATGTAAACTTTCAATTATATAAGGAACTTAGTTCTAGAGATCTACCTGGGAAATATTCTATTTTTTTTTTTAAGTTCTAAAGAAGAATTTGTAAGAAATGTTATTTATAAAACAAAACAGAATTGTTTTTTAATTTTTAAACAATATTATAATGTAACATTTTCAAATGATCAATAGATCTAGATAATTCCAAGCTCAAAAAGTATAAAAAGTATCCAAGGAAAAATTATCTTTTTCACCCCTGACTGGAGTGTTTTTAAAAGCAGGAGAAATACATAAGGAAGCAATCTCTCTCTCTCTCTCTTTCCTTTTTGGTCTGTTTTATATGTTTATTTGTGTTTTTGAGTAACTGTCACCATGACAACATCTTACAATAAGCTACCTGACATTAATCAAGAGGTCAGAATTTACTGCCAAATGTTTGGAAAGCAGCCATACATGTGTATCATTTGAACCAAATGATGGTTTTTGAACTCCTAAATAATGAATTCTCTAAGGAAAATCCCGAAGCTAATGATCAAGCAACAACAATAGATATTGCTATCATATTAGGTATGAAGTATGTTCACTACATAAAATTGCATGTAAATAATCAAAAGCAAAGGTTGGGCGAGAAATTATGCACTGCTTTTCAATGACAATAATGGCCCAAATCTCTGCCTTTCGGACTAGTGTAAAAACATTTACTAACATAAATCCATGCCCAAGATATTTTTGTTGAATGAATTCTTTAAAGTATACAAGCAGCAAGAAATTTAACAAAATGGCAGGTAGAACCAATTTTTCAATTCCTCTGCAAAGACACTTTACCCGAGATATTGCCTTAGAGGATACTTTTAGAAAATGAGATAACCAATTATCTAATAAGCCCAATGGATAAATCTCATTTTCAAAGAGATAAACGTGGAGAGAAAAACCCACAACCTATTGTGACGGTACCTCTGAGAATTTAATAGTAATCAAGTCCCTGGAGTTCTTCCTTTTGCCCAATCGGTCTCTGGTAGTAATTTATCCTAATTTATTTGGTTTACTTTCCCTTGGAAGATGAACTGCAGCTGAACAACCTTCTTCCACTGAAACCTAATTTACATAAAGGCCATAAGGACATTAAGTCAATATTAAGCTTCTTTCCCAGTCAAAACAACACCTTCTTTTGTAAACTCTCCTCCTACCCGTGCCACCCCCAATTATATCACACACGCTGCCAGATTCCAACCCCGAATCCTTGTAGTTGCTCACCTATGGTACCCCTCTCACATTTTTCATACCTCTTTTAAAATGTCGACAGTAAAATGGGCAATGTCTCACTAATAAACACGACCAATGTTAAGCAAAGGGGGGACGTGATTCCTGGTTGATACATATTCTATCAACTCTGTTGATTTCTCTCATATCCCTAACGCTCCCTTCTAATTTTGTGATAACCTTTTAAGAAGTCGTCATAAAAGGCCTGTGATGCTGAAGGCAGGCTGAGAAGTGGGCCATAATAACATGCAGATTTTGCTCTTTCCCCTTTAGCCCTCGTGCCATTCATTTTGTTCCTCCTGAACTGCCTTCTCTTCTTGATTCGTTGTGTGACCGAATGTCAAGTGTCTCTTGGCGTTTGGATCACGCACGAGGTTAACACCACTGCCTAAACTAACGTCATCCGCGGACTAACAAACTTATTCTGAAGTCTGTCATCAAGATCACCGAGGAAAAGAGTCAATGATCGAGTCCCCAGACCAAAGTCAACAAGATCATTTTGTTTTAAACGGTGTGTTCTAGCCTACCCGTAGGGAAATCGTTAGGATTTTTGAAGTACACTCATACACCACATATGACGGTGGATTGTATATGCAGTGGTGGTCCCTTAAGATTACGACGAAGCTGCAAAATGTTGATTGCTTCGTGATGCTGTAGTCATTGTAGCATAACATTACTCACGTCTCCATGGTAATGCTGATGTAAACAAACCTACCACACTGCCGGTCCTATGAAAGTATAGCATGTTCCCACCACGCTACTGGTTTATGTACTTACTGTACTATTTACTGTTACTTTAGAGTAGATTCATTCTACCTTACACACATACATGTATATAGTCTTAAAAGTTAACTGTAAAACGGTCTCAGGCAGGCCCTTTGGGAGGAATCCAGAAAAAGGCATTGTTATCACAGGAGATGACAGGTCCCTGTGTGTCACTGCCCCCGAACATCCTCCAGTGAGACAAGATGTGGAGAGGGACAGTCATATTAATAATCCCCACCATCTGTAGGCCCAAGCTAATGTGTGTGTTTGTATCCCAGCTCTTAACAAAGAAGTTCAAAAGGTAAAACAAATAAAAATAAAAAAATTTACAGATAGAAAAAAACTGATACACAAAGGATACAGGAAAAATATTTTTAATATACAATGTCTTTGTGTTTTAAGCTAAATGTTATTTTAAAAGAGTCATAAAGTTAAAAAGAAGTAAGTTTTATAAAATAAAAAATGTTACAGTTAGCTAAGGTTACTTTGTTAGTGAAAAAAAGAAAATTTAAACATCAGTGTAGGGCAGCCTAAGTCACAGTGTCTAGGAAGCCGATGGGAGTGTGTGGTTGACAGGAGTGGGTGGTAAAGTCCTAGGCCTTCATGTCCATCGCTACTTGCCGACTCACCCAGAGAAACTGCTGGCCCTGGGTATTATGATCCAGTGTCCCACATAGATGTGTCATTTTTTAAAATCTTTTATGCTGTATTTTTGCTGTTTCTATGTTTATTTTTTATTTATTTTTTATTTTTTATTTTTGAGACAGAGTCTCATTATGTCACCCTGGGTAGAGTGCTGTGGCATCATAGCTCACAGCAACCTCAAACTGTTGGGCTCAAGCGATTCTCTTGCCTCAGCCTCCCAAGTAGCTGGGACTATAAGCGCCCACTATGACACCTGGCTATTTTTTGTCTGTTTGTTTGTTTAGCAGGCTCTGGCTGGGTTCAAACCCACCAGCCCTGGTGCATGTGGCCAACACCCTAACCGCTGAGCTATGGGCGCTAATCCTGTTTCTTTGTTTAGAAATACTTACTATCCTGTTATAATTGCCTACAGTATTAAGAACAGTAACATTCTGCAACATTCCGTCCAGTTGTGTGGCCTGGAAGCCGTGAGCTGTGCCATGTAGCATAGGTGTAGAGTAGGCCATTCCATCCAGGTTTATGGAAGCCCATTCTAAGACGTAAGTATGACAAAATCACCTAAGGATGCATTTCTCTGCACCAATCCCTGTCATTAAGTGACACAAGATTGTAATTCACATTTTACAGCACAAACCAGATTAACAACTAGATATAGTCTTTTAGTGAAAATCTATCATAGTAGCTGTTTTTTTCATATTTCACAGACAGACAGTAAACTCAGAGGGAACATACACGTTTCCAAATTCCTGCTTTGCAAAAGAATAGTGAAGCCAGGGATAGAAAACAGTGAAGCCAGGGACAGAATCAAATGTTTCCTAATAGTCTACCCTCTACACAACTGATGATCACATTGTCTATTTCTAGTTCATAAGAATCAACTTAGCACTGAATCTCATTCACTTTCGGAAAGTAAGAACACATCTCTACACCTACGCTAAATCTCTGAGGAGGACCCGTCCATATGAATGAGAAGTTCAGTTCTATAGGGGCAGGCTGTGTTCACCATGGCACTCTGGGGCAGTCACTCAGTGTGAGATAAATTCACTGGAGCAGAAACACAGTGACAGAAGTCACTTGTGATAGAAACTTATCTTTAAGTAAAGGCCCTTCTTCTTTTTTTTTTAATTTACATATATTATCATAGGCCTTAAGTGAGAATGTTAATGTGACCAATATAAATTTTATATTCTATACTTAGTAGTAGTATGATCTTCGATAACTCTATGGGGCAGTTTTTATTTTGTTTTGACTACTAAGGAGAACTGATTATGACTTAAGCTCTTATTCAAAATAAAAATATTGTTCATGGAAGAAGCCCAAGTGCCCATCGACTCACAAATGGATCAATAAACTGTGGTATATATACACCATGGAATACTATGCAGCCTTAAAGAAAGATGGAGACTTTACCTCCTTCATGTTTACATGGATGGAGCTGGAAAATGTTCTTCTTAGCAAAGTATCTCAAGAATGGAAGAAAAAGTATCCGATGTACTCAGCCCTACCATGAAACCAATCTATAGCTTTCATATGAAAGCCATAACCCAATTATAGCCCTAGAATATGGGAAAAGGGGAGAGGGAGGGAAGGGGAGGGGAGGGGAGGGGGGAGGATGGGTGGAGGGAGGATGATTGGTGGGATCACGCCCATGGTTCATCTTACAAGGGTACATGTGACTCTTTCTAAATGTAGAATATAAATATCTTAACACAATAACTAAGAAAATGACATGAAGGCTATGTTAACCAGTTTGATGAAAATATTTCAGATTGTATATAGAACCAGCACACTGTACCCCATGACTGCATTAATGTACAAGGCTATGATTTAATTTAAAAAAATAAAAATATTGTTATGAGCCCTAGACTCTGTACCCCAAATGGTAACCTCAGCTCTGTTCTGAATACTTGGTGAAGTGGAGATTCACTCCTGGACATATAAAGGCCCTTCTTCTGAAGACCTGAAAGAGCGCGAGCCAGTGAGGACAATCTGACGAATCTGGCAGGAGGCCTGGGTCATGCGTGTTCTTTTCCATACATGCTTCTTTCCTCTGTTCATCAGCTTTTTGCACAGCTTGGTATTCAGTAGAAAGTTATTAGTAAAAGAGGCAGAAATTAATAAATGATGCTGAAGGGTCTGAAGTTGCGAGATAATATTCCAAAGGAAGTATGTGACCGTTCAGATGCTTGCCTCATCCATCTCTCTCATTTCTCATTTGCACCTTAACTGTGAGCACATGATAACGCCCACACGACCAGCAAGCAAAACAACCCTAACGTGTAATGCTTGATCCTAGGCTGACAGAAGAGACCCATTAGCACAAGATCCCCAGGATGTTTCTACACGGACGTTATTCCTCAATGATTATGATTTTAATATCCGAAGCCACATCTAGTTTATTAAGCTACAGTTCACACAGTAGCGTGTCAGGGAACCTTGTATTTGATGTTATTGGTAAATTTCTTTTAAGTATCAAAATTTTTATTTATTAGACATCAAAACTAGCAATAAAATTTTCAATTCTTTGTTTCAGAAAACAAACCCTTCGGGATGTACATGGCTGGACCCTTTCATGGATATACAGATGCTGTCTGGAAAATATCCAGCCAAGTATGTCTCTTTTTCCATATTGCATGGCCAGATACTTTCCATATAGTCCTGTGTGTGTGTTTATACAGTTTACATTTGGACTTCAAGATGTTATTACTGATTTGCTTCTATTGACTCAAAACATTCGTGTGATCCATAGAAATTAAAAGTCCTCTGCCTAGTGTTCAAGGCCTTCCATCATCTGATCCACTCTCTTTCCCCAGCCGTGTTTCCCTCCCTCTCCACTGAACGCCTTCTGTTTGGACGGGCTATGCTGGATGTTCCCAGGGCCTTTTCTTCCAGTATCTGTGCCATGCCCACATTCTTCCCACTATCAGCAATATTCTCCTTGC
The DNA here is from genome assembly GCF_000181295.1 of Otolemur garnettii. Classification (NCBI taxonomy): domain Eukaryota; kingdom Metazoa; phylum Chordata; class Mammalia; order Primates; family Galagidae; genus Otolemur; species Otolemur garnettii. The sequence continues at coordinate 20,731,705 of NW_003852411.1, forward strand.
CCAATCTGCTTCCTGATTGTCTATACTTTCAGGGCCTACCTTCTCCTCCAAGAAGCCTCCACTGGTAGATCCCTGATCCCCCTCTCCAGGCACATCATGATACCACTCAGACCTTCCCTCAACCTTGTTCTCGCCCCTCGAGCTCCATGTCTTAGAATCTTTGCTTATGCTGCTCCCCACCATCCTCACTGCTTGTAAATATGATTTTAAATATCAATTTTCCTAACCACTCCTTTAACATTGCAACTATGTTCCCAAATTTTCTATTCCTTCCCCCTTCTCTATGCTTTTCTGTTGTACGGGATTTCCATGCAGGCAATAATTTTTATTCCAATTCACTGTTATATCCCTAGTGCCTAGAAGTCTGGCACATAGTAAGCACTCTAAATATCTGTTGAATATATTAAGTAAATGTACTGATTGTTAACTACAGTTGCCCATTGGTATCTGTGGGCAGACTGTTTCCAGGACCTCGGGATACCAAAATCTGAGGATGCGCGAGTCTCTGATGTAAAATGGCTTCATGTGTGCACATAACCTAAGCACACCTTCCTGCTTACTTCAACTCATCTCTAGACTTTGTAATGCCTAATTCTATGGAAAAGCTCTGTAAACAGTTGTTGTAACATATTCTTTAGGTAATAATGACAAGAAAAAAGCCTGCACATGTTCAGTACAGCTACAATTTCTTTTTGAGTATTTTTAATCCATTGCTGGTCGAATCCATGGATGTGAAACTGATGGACACAGAGGGCCGACTGTGCATCCTAAGTGCTTGAGAAGCAGAACGAATTGAATGAACTCATTGAAGTGTATGTCCTACGAGCTCAATAAGTATTACGTTATTTAACCCTCACAAGACTCTATGAGGAAGATGCTATTATTATCCCACTTTGCAGATGGACAAAGTAACAAGAGTGAATTTACTGTTAAGCAAATAGCAAGCAAATGTTGGGAACCAAGTCTTCTGACTACGAAAGGGAAATTTTTTGGTGCCTTGTCTTTTAACTTTCTCCAAATGGTCCCCTATCCACTCTATCTTTACCATAAACTATTAGCCAATGACTGCAAAGAGTGAATGTATTTGTAGTATACAATCTCTTTCCAAAAAGAATTTGAGGAAATTAGCTGTAGATATTATTTTTCCCTTACCAGAAAAAATAAAAAGGAAGAAGAGGAGAAGGAGGAGAAAAAGAAGAGTACAGACACCCTGTATGTAATAATTACCAACCCACATTAGAGAAAAAAAGAAATACTGACCCCAAGACTTGGCTCTAGCGGCTTTCTAGAAGTTATTTGCTAAGGAAAACATCCTGAATTGTCTGGGAACATGAAAATAAATCTAGACTAAGTCTAGGTACTTGAAACTAAGAAGATTTCCAAAATATCAATTGCAGACACCTATTAGTTCCACAGAGCCTGGACCAGGGGACATAGTCCACAGGACGGGATGAGGATACGGCAGAAAGTATGGTTCAGAAATTTTAAATAGACACAATAAAATAATGGAGGCTGAGCTGATATCCATCCCATACACACCAGTGTTGTCATATTAAAGTTTTGCAGCCAACAGTGGTTCTTAACAGTGGTGCCCCTGCCATCCTGGTTGTTACAGATCTTGAATATCATCCCTGAAGCTAACACTTTTAAGTATTGAAAGCCTTATAGATTAATCCATATGATCCTCATAACCACCCTCTGAAACAGAAGTGCTTATTATCCTCTTTTTACGGATGAAAAGAGTCATGAATGGTAAGTAACGCTCCCCTAGACACATAGCAAAGTGATCGGCAAAATGAGACCTACACCTAAGCCTTCTGCAATACAGACATTCTCCCCCCTCAGCCACTACGCTTTCCTGGCTAAGAACAACAGCAAAACAGATTTAGCGTTGTCTAAATGGACAATGGAATAGTTTAGACAAACCTGAACAGTGTGTGTAAATGTATATTTATCCAAAAGATTAAAATCATTATCGCTTTCTTCTTCACATTTGTTTTCGTCCTTTCAATCATCCCAAGCAAACTCCCTGAAGGTATGAAGTTTGTATTTTTGACATGTGTGTCTCCAGCACACGGTCTAACAGCATAGGAGTCTGATAAACGTCTATGGAGTAAATGAAAGAATTAATGGACTGACTGAATGTTTATTTTTACATCTCGTCTGAAAAATGGCACTTTCCAAAGGTACGGGCTATAAAGCCCTCTGGCTATGAGTGTAGGTTTAGATAAATTATGTATTATGTTTAAGGGTAGCCAGCTGAACATTTTCAGGTTGGAAATTAAAATAATTAAAAGAAAAAAAAAAAGCACAAAAGTCGAAGCACCACATTAAGTCTATAAAATAAAACTTAATTAACTTAGCCTTCTTTCTCCACCATAAAGTAGGAGAAAACTCAAGCTTAGGAAGAAAGTTTTAATCTACTTAAGTACATGATAAATTTAATTTTATAATCTTGATCATACAGATTTTTTCAAAGCACACAGCCTCCTGAATTCAGAAATCCTTGTCTGTTCTGTTACCCTAAACATGGGTACGCATGAGCTGAGTGTATGTTATGCTTATTAAAGGGGCAATCACAAGTGAATGATCGGCCTTGATGTACCAAATATTAACATTTTTATTAGTCACAATCCACATTATCTCAATCAGCATTCCCCTCTTTAAATGCCAACCCCATAACATATTGAAACTGTCACTAAATAGAGAACTAAAAAAGACCCTCCAGGATATTTTTTTGAAAATAAAAAGCAATTCAACCTTTTTCCTCTCATGTGCTCCACCTATATGCCTTTTTGTGTATGGAGTTTTAAATAACTATATGCAAAACTAGGTTGAAATTCTCCCCTCTCTAAAAGGGATGACCTAAAATTAAACAAAAAACAAAAAAAGAGAGGTTTTTCCTGCTTTCTTCCCTGTTCTCATTCTCAAAACAATGCCCGCCTACCAAAGACCAGAATGAGACTTTCGTTTTAATTTCAACTGAAGCAAATGTTATAGCTGCATATTACGCCACTACATCAACAGGAAGCCAGATTACTCATCCATTCCACTGGGTCCCTAATACCAGAAGATTCAACGCATTTTTTTTCCTCCCTTCTTAAAGGATCTTATGTGATGGGACTAAATGTCACAAATTCCAAAATACATTTATGATATGAGACTTAAAATCTGAATCCTTTTGCCATTCACTTGAGTTTTAAACAGCTTGTGTCTCTCCTCCCTGCTAGCATAAAGCGCCGTGCAGAAATGGAAACCAGATTTCTTTACATAGTGAATTTCATGTGGTTTCCACATTTCTCCTGGCAGTAGATTCCCAGCAGACTTTCATCTAAAAAATTCCTTCTTGAGTGATCTTTAAGCAAGATGGCATCTGTAGTATTTTGTGGCACATTCTATACCGACTCTCAGATGAACTACAAATGGCCTGCACCCTGTGGCATCCTAGACTGCACTTTTAAAATCTTGACCTAGGTAAGTGAAGATTATGTACTGTAATCCAGGCAGGTGATTTTCGTGGTCTAGATTCTTACTTAAGAAGAATCCCCTTTTTGACTCTTTCCACACAGGAAAATCTCAGATTGATCAACACGCGTTTATTCCGCTGATTCCACCTGGGAAACCACTGTAGGCATAAATAGTAACCATAGGCACAACCGCTGCCCTCAAGGAGCTTATAATCAAGTCCAGAAAGACAACCTTCTGGTCAAACAGTAGTTTAAGAAGCATCAGCGGAGCACAAACAACAAATGGGGGAATGAATGGAACAGACAATACGGTCTTAGATGACTTCCATAGAAATACTTGGCATGCGATATTCTCCACAGCCATGGGAACACTGATTTATAGTGCCACCATTCTCTCCCTTCCCTTCTGCATGTTTCTCTTAGTGTTTTGACAGTACTGAAAACCAGCCACTGGCTCGTAGAATAATTATTTTAATGGCCATGTGGAAGCATAAAAGCAATTAAATTTAGTTTGGGAGCCAGCTAAGAAGACACAAAATCTTATTAAATAGTCCAACATGTATTTTGACTGATAGCTCAATTTCTACTCTGTGTTCTGAAAAAGAAATAGGAAGAATAAGGGCCAGAGGAGGGGGATGAGTTACAGAAAGTCTCACACTGAGCAGAGGAAAGGTGAAGAAGGGAAACGGGCCAATGGAGAAGAGAAAGAAGAAAGGAACAACAATCGTGAATGAACCTCTTCTGCTGAATGCTTGTTGATCACTCAATTCAAGTCTAGTGTGGGAAATTAACGAATATCACTAGATTTTGACAAACTAACTCCTTTAATTAATTTTCTCTGTTCCTCTTCCAACAGTCAGGGGCACTGTGAAAGTCGCCACCGGTGGAAATGGTATTGGCTCTAGAACCATAACTACCTGCCCCAAGGCTCTTCCATAATAGTTCTCTAAAATGTTGCCATATGAACGCTTGCAGAATATTTTCAAAAGCAACCCAATCTATTGTATTCATACCTTCGAATTAGGCCCCCCAATCACCTCTGCAGTAGGTATCTTTATACCATGTGACATGTGAGACTCTTGTGCTCTTCCTCTGATATCGCAGTTGAATTGAAGAAAGCAAAGTGAAGTTTCACTTAACTTCAAAGAAGTGGAATTTCTTCAAGACAGATGAAATTTTGAAATTTAATATAACTAATTCAGCGGGTACACACACTAAATCACCAAATATCTTTTGTTCTGGGCACTGAAAGACTTGGCTTTAGTATCTTGACTGTGAATATTAATTCAAAACTTCTATTCATAGCCATATTATATATTGGTAAGCAAAGGGAACTGCTTTATGAAAATTGATCTTATGTGATTCAGTTTTTAAACTGGCCTTTCCAAACAGTTTCTGTCAGCATTCACATAAACGAAAAATGCCCTGGAAAACATCTTCTCTGTGAAATGTGAGGGAGTCATGTACCGTGGGAATGGTAGTTTTAAGTGGAGAATTTGATATGTTCAGAAAACCTTGCCTCCACATACACAAAGCAAATACACTGAAAATTATATAGTGCAGGAATGCAATGGAAGAGGCATTCATCTGAATTCATCTGAATCCCTAACATACAATCTAAACAAAATCAAATTAACAATCATAAAATAATTAGAATTGACATTAATTCCAATTGCATCCAACCAGTATTAGCATTACTAGGTGACCAACGCCAATTATTTTATGATCTGAAGGCAAAGATGGAATTAAAATTAAGGTTGATTCATAAACAGAGTAAAATTGACTAGAAAATCAACTCCCACTAGTTTTCTTATTCCATCCTTAAAAAAAAAAAAAAGGACTTAACTTTCTAAAACTTAACCAATTGAAATGGAATACTAACAAGTTCATGGTTTGGAATCATAAAAAAAGACAGTGAAGTCCACAATCCTCAAACTGCCTTTACTATTGGCGGAAGGTGATTATTTCTGAAAAAGTCAAAAGACTCTTTTTGTAACACTTATTCTCACTGTTTTCTCTCTTCAGAAACTTGAAAACAAACAGTTGGTGAGCTTCTCTGCTGTAACTTCCAAGGCCCTAAAAATGCTACGCAGGCAAGGTGAACTCCAAGCCCCTGTTTAAGGAGTTGACATACACTCTGGCCAGGCAGTTCTGTACTTGTGACCATTCCAAATATTCTCAATGGAATACAAATCTTTCAAAGAAAAAAATCATTTAAAAATCCATTAGTTCTCCTTATTTCAAAAGCAACTGTAACCCATTCTGACCAAGGTTAAGTCTTGAAAAACCTAAAGTAAGTAAAAACAAATTGTACCAGAGGACAACATTTTGTTACAGGACAGAAAACTAAGAATAAAGCAACTGTTCCCCAAAGAAAACAAAGCCAATAAATAGTACACAAAAAGGTGTGCACAAAAATGTGTATGCAAAAATACAGTGATAGCTCTATTTATATAAAAAAAATCAATCCTCTTAAATCAAGTGTTTGCAAAATTACCGAAGTATTTCTTACCTGCTATCTCCTCATTAACCTTCAGCTGTTACTCTAAATCTCTGACAGGCACAATTAAGAAACAAGGAGACTAAAATGTGTCCTCTGGGCTTGGTGCCTGTAGCTCAGTGGCTAGGGTGCCAGCCACCAGAGGTGGCAGGTTCGAACCCAGCCCAGGCCCGCCAAACAACAATGACAACTACAACCAAAAACTAGCCAGGCATTGTGGTGGGCACCTGTAGTCCCAGCTACTTGGGAGGCTGAGACAAGAGAATTGCTTAAGCCCAAGAGTTTGAGGTTGCTGTGAGCTATGATGCCACAGCACTCTACCTACGGTGACAGCTTAAGACTCTGTCTCAAAAGAAAGAAAGAAAGAAAGAAAGAAATGTGCCCACTGAAACTAACTTCTAAGATTACAAAAACACTCATGTGCTCAAGTGTTTAAAGTCTTTAAAAATATGCTACTTTAAAAGGGGAAAGTGGCTCAGCACCTGTGGCTCAGGCGGCTAAGGCGCCAGCCACATACACCTAAGGTGGCGGGTTCAAATCCCCAGCCCGGACCTGCCAAACAACAATGATGGCTGCAACCAAAAAATGGCCGGGCATTGTGGCGGGCGCCTGTAGTCCCAGCTACTTGGGAGGCTGAGGCAGGAGACTTGCTTGAGCCCAGGAGTTGGAGGTTGCTGTGAGCGTGATGCCATGGCACTCTACCCAGGGGGATAGCTTGAGGCTCTGTCTCATAAAAAAAAAAAGGTGGGGGGAAGAATTTTTTTTTTATTAAGTCAAATACACAGAGATCATGAATACATTCATGCATATGTGGGGTACAATGTGCTGATTTTGATTTTTTTTATACAATCTGACGTGTTTACATTAAACCAATCAACATAGCTTTCACCTCATGTACTTGATTATTGTGCCAAAACATCTATGTTCTACACATCACAGATTTGACATGTACCCTTGTCCTATGCTCCATAGGTGGTCCCGCCTTTTACCATCCCTCTGCCAAACCTCCCTAAAAGGGGAAAGAATTTATCTTGATGTTACTAATTCTCAGATAGAGATGATATGGTTTACTTTAAATATGTATGCATACATATATATTTATATGTGATATATAGGGATATAGTATGTAAAATATATAGTATATACAACATATATGCTTACATATACATTCACACATACAAATGAACATAAATCTATATTTACCTACCTATCCATCAAACCATATATCTGTAATAAAATCAGGTACACTCAAGGGTGAGGACGGTTATGATTGGCCTTTCAAAAAAGACTCTCCATGTACTCCATATTATTATGAAATCAATATATAAAAATTACATACTCATAAGAACAATGAAACGCTAATATAGTCCAGTTCAGGGGTAGAGGGAGGTGGGAGGAAGGAGGGGAGAGGGCGTTTGGCAGAAGGAGGGAGAGCATGAGGCTGGATCTCACCTAATGTGCAGGTGGTGAGGGTGTATGACACGCCCCCGGGGAGGGGGACTCTTCTACAAATGGAACTGCACCCTGGAAGTGAGAACAATGTACCTAAAAATTGTACCCTCATATTCATTTGAAAAAAATAAAATACTCAAGAACACCCAAAAAGACTCTCCAAATGATTGTCTTAAGAAGTCAGTTTCCATTGCTGTGGCTAAAACAATCCTGCTGCCTTCCTTTTAGAACCAAGACTGTTATTCTATTTGTGTTAGTTTCACACACGCGTCATTGTTTTACCCAGTGAGATCATAAGCAGTGGGAGGAACGTACCACACTTCCTACCTGAGCAGAACCGCGCCTGCTGCTGCTGAGCTTCGGACTCGCCCGACCTCAGGGGTCAGCAGCCAAACAAAGGTGCTGTGGATCAGGCCTGTTCTCAGCTCTTCTCACACATTAACCATCTACTCCCTAATAGAAAACCCTATTTTGTGGATGAGGAAGCTGTAGCTCAGAAGAGGTAAGGAATTTTCCAATAGTGCTTCGGAACAGGCTGTGAAGCTGGGAGTCAACCCCACGCCGTCCGGCCGGGGCCTCGCCCTGCACACTACGTGGCCTCCCCCAGCTTCGTCTTCTCCACCTGTAACCAGGTAGAAATCCCACCTTTCAGGGTCGTTTGATTAAATGACATCACACAGGAAAACCACTAGCATGGGGACTGGCATAAAACAAGTGCTCAAAAAAGTATCAAGGAAACAAAACAAACCTCTGAAAGCATCCAACAGTACGTTTTCCTTTCTCTACAGCTTTTGTACTGGAGTTCTGAGTGATCCCGAAGTGCTATGATTCTGTGTGGCATATTGAGACCATTTGGGGTTAATTAATTACTCAAATAATAGAAATGCTTATAAAGATATGCAGTTAATATTCATTTACCACATGCAAAATAACCCTCCAACACGAACAAATTTATATGCCAAGTGCTTTCTTTTGTATGTCAGAGTAAAGCAAATTCCCATGGTGGCGTGAATACAAGGAGTTTAATATGGTCTCATATGTCCCTGGGAGCTTGAATAAATTCTCTACAATTGAGAGCCAGTTAAAGGGCCTATAATGTACACAACTAGATAGATTTATGTTGGATCAAACTCCTTTAGAAATCCATGTAATTTGGGTCTCCCTGTTTGTATATCCCAGAGGATTAAAATCCTAAAATGAAGACAATGTGCTCTGTATTATACAAATATGGCCATCACCACTAAAAGACTTGGAGCTGCTAAAGTGGTCTACTGCACAATTGCAGGTGTTCTTGGTAAAGCCATAAGCTTCCCCTCATACCCATGTTTTCCTGTTGCCAATATACTTAACTTGCATCCCCATCCACAAAAAGGGAATTTCTCTACCACTCAAAAAATGTGGTTTCCAGGCAAGGTGGTTCACACCTGTAGTCCTAGCACTCTATGAAGCTGAGATGGGTGGATGGCTTGAGCTTGTGAGTTTGAGACCAGCCTGAGAAAAAGAAAGATCCCTGTCTCTACTAAAAAATAGAAAAACTGAGGTAAGAGAATCACTTGAGCCCGAGTTGGAGGTTACTGTGAGCTATGACACCACAATACTCTACCCAGGGTGATAGCGTGGGACTCTGTATCAAAAAGAAAGAAAGAAAAGTAAAGAAAATAAAAATCGTGGTTTCTGAGTCTGGGTGAGGCACACACAGATTTTTTTTTTCCTTTGGGGTATCACGCAAGTTTGTTTCTTAGTAGCACTAAGGAATAAAATGTTGATGCTGCCAAAGGACATCAAGAGTCAATATTCTAACACTGTCAGTGACCTAAGAATACTATGTTTCTCTGGTCTAAGTGAGCCAGAACTCATTTTAAAGTCTGATTGTAAGGTGGAATTCTGCAGAGTTCACAGCACATAGCATTCTGATGATACTCGCCAGCTTTTGAGGGTTGCAGCAGGCAGCGGACTGCATTCCTAGTACGCGCTCACTTAAAATCTGCCTGCAAAGGCCAGCAACAATTTTCTAATTCATTTATCTTGCCTTCCCCTAAAGATTTCAAGACTGTGCTCCAAACTTTACTAGACTTGTAAATCATACTTCTGCCTTCACGTGACTGGTCTTCAACAGAGCCAGAGTCTTTAAGGTTTGTCTGCTGGATGTATTAATAGTACGTTCCTGAAACATAAAATGGCTGCTGCACACACTAGTGGTTAGTAAAACTCAAAAACGCAACATGATCTTTCTCAATTGATTTGAGCAAAGAATGTTCATAAAATATATACTGCTTTTGGTCCAGGAACTGATTTCTAAATAAACAGAGTCAGCAATGGAAACTGTAGAAACAGACAAAACAAAACCTGTGTTCATAAATGTGCAGTTTGAAGTCAAGTCTCTCGCAGTCTTTGCCTTCTGCAAGCTTTTTGAAGACTGAGGAATCAGTTGCATTAAGTTCCTGATTTATAGCTGCTCTAATTTCACTTCTTTTTCAGCCTTTGAACGGAAATCTCTGAACTCCTCTGGAATATTTCTCCTCTCTGTTACAGACCAACGTTGTATCACTACCTAAGGAGGCACTTCACTGCAGTCCCGTGGTGGCAGCCATTTGTTTATAGTCAAGCGAGGGGAAAAAAAAATAGGTGGACAAAGCTTTGCGACCACAAATCTGCTAGCCTAGATCTTGGGGCCCCAATAAAACAGAAAGTGCAGGAGGTTAGGGACTGGATTGCTTGTTAAAAGAAGTAAAAAAGTAAAAAAGTGCTAATCCACACAACATAAAGCCAGACAAAGTGAGACTATCTTCCCGAATTCATAATGAACTGAGGTCAACTCAATTTTTATCTCAGCCACAACCTGTGAAGGAGAAAACAGTGAGAAAGGAAACTCCACAACTTGGTTAGAACCTGCTTATGACTGAGAGCTGCACAGGATGCTTCCAGATTGGAAGGCCAAAAATCCAGAGGGAAATATGGGGGTCCCAACACTCATATCTATGTCAAAAAGAGTATTTCAACCCGGGACATAGCTGCAGCCCACACAAGTGAATGTTAAAATTGCACTGTTTTCCATTTAAGATAAAAAGACAGCTTTAATTCTTGAGTTAGTAGCGTGGTAAAGGTTTGATCAGAAGCCACGTGCATGCCATGGAGCTTTCACTCACTCTTTCGACAGTTTACTGAACGGCCTTCTATGGGCTAGTGTCAAACAAAATAGAGAGAGACTGTCCCTGCCTTCAACTAGCATATATTCTATCGGGGGGAAATATTCCAATATGCGAAATGCCAGTTAAGATAGGTAACATCTCATTGCAAAACTAGGAAAGGGCGGCAGATAACTGACATTTTCCTAACTGGAAATACAAGTGCTAAAAATTTAACAAAGGGAAAAATTATCTTTGCAGGCCGACAGTATGCTTCAGAGCATGGGGGTTGTGTTAGAAAAAGACCGGGGTTCTGTCATGTAATAAAATATGAAGTAATATGCTTAACTTGAGCCTTCATCTCATCATCAATAAGATGGGAATGGCAATACACCACTGGGTTATTATACGAAACCAATACATTATATGTGAAAGCATTTTATAATCTGTAAGAAGCCATAAAAAGATGATGGAGAAGAAGGCAGAGGAAATCAGACCAAACTCTTACTGGTAATATGGAAAGGTAGAAGTGGTTAGGAGGATGTAAAGGATGAATTGACTTTTTCTTTACACGCTCTCTATGATTTGAACTTCATAATGCTTGTGCCTTAATCTTACAACCAAAAAAAAAAATTAAAACTACGTAAATATTAGCTGACATACATGGGATATCAGAAAATAACTGTAAACGCTAGTAGCCCTGCTCCTTGGTAAGTATCCAGAAACAGGCATCAGTCCCATTTCAATTTGAGAACTTCTCAAGTCATAAAAATTTGCCAAGCTTGGGAACGATAACCCACTGAAACAGTGCTTCCCTTCCATAGCCTTTCAAAATAGAGCAAATTCTGTAGTCACTCAAAACCATCTGGTGACTCAGTAATCACGTCGGTCAACAACTTTTGAAATCAGCAACTGAAATAATTTTAGTTCCTCAAAGAAGTCCAGCCTGTGTCACATCTAACTTCGTTGTCTAGGGCCCAACACATTTCAAGTATTCAACAGATAACTTTACCGACGTAGGAAAAGTCATCAAGGCACTTTCACATCGATGCCAAGGACTTTCCACATCAGCGGGACGGAGTTTTTAGGCTGAAGTTGGTCACTGATTAGCATTCCTAACATTATACATAAGCGTGAGCTCTTTGAGGGCAGGAGTCAGATCTTAATCTTTATAAGCAGAGTCCCTGGTATTGTGACTAGCACACGAGTAGGAAAGACTAAATATTTATCGGAGGAAAAATAACTCGAAAACACTTCAGTCAGCTGGAAGCCCAAGGAGATGAACATAGATTCTAAGGGGAACACAACCTTTAGCTGTTTCTGGAGAAAAATCACCTAAGATGTTTCAAAAACTGTGAAGATAAGTATAAATTGAAGTCCCTTCATTAAAACATCATAAAATCCCTATCTGGTGTAGGGAGAACCATTTGAGAGCATATAGATGTGTGAACTCAGATGAAATCATGGAGCAGTCTGATCAGAACAACCTCTCACTTCACAAAAATTTCCAAGGCATGTTTCTTGGATATAAATAGAAATGGGCAAAAGACTGGTTCTCACTCATTTGTTCACAAAGCTGCTTATACCTGGAATGCTGGATTCCAGGCTGACTATTGGCTCATATGCTCATAGCTTCTCTGTGAGGATTCAATGCGATAAACATACAGACACTTTAAAAGGGGGGAAGTCAGTATCCACATGTAATTAATAAGACTATTCAGATTGTATTTAGTCACACATAACACTATTTTCAAAAATATGCAAGGAGTGACGGGGAAACGGAGTTGAGTCATCCTGGACTTGCTCAAGCACTATGGACCGGGCCTGAAGACCTAAGTACAAAACAAAAGTACCGTGATATGAAGTAATTCTTCTGATTTTTATGGATGACTTAAGCCTCCCCTTGAATGACAGACCTACTGTGACTCTCCTTGTTCCATCCTCAGATGCTAGATAATTCATTTTTCCTTTTTTTTTTTTGCAGTTTTTGGCTGGGGCTGGGTTTGAACTCACCACCTCTGGTATATGGGGCCGGTGCCCTACTCCTTTAAGCCACAGGTGTCACCCAGATAATTCATTTTCATATCATTCCATCTTCCTCACAAGATAATCTTTTCAAACTCTTCAGTGGTATGTTAATTCAAGAGAAGCCATTTTATGGACAACAAACCCTTTAAGACAGTTCCCACTTGAAGCTGTTTGAAATATTTAACCCACCACATACAAAAGAGGTATATCTTTGTACTCCTAAAGAGTATTGCAGAAGGCCAGTAGAAATGAATGGCTTGGGCTGTAATTCCTTAAAGCATGCTAAGTCTCTCAGTTCGGTCAGTCAAACGAAATCTGGAAGCTACCTAGAAATGTTTTCACATCTTGATCTCTGGGAGGGCAATTAATCACACTCGTGTTTGAGGCAACTCTAACTTTAATTAGAATTCTGTGGAAGGAAATTCAGAGAAACGTATATTCAGAATATTCGACAGAATAAATAATTGAAAACAGCCACAGCTGGGGGAGGCGGGGAGTAGATGCCAGGGGGGCTGGTATCTTATAACCTCTAGTCAAGCGATCCTTGGCAAATTTCTACAGGTTTAGTTAACTGGAGGTAGACCTAAACGGCAGAGTAACAGGCCAACAAAACAAAAGCTCTTAAAACAGAATCAGAAATGACCAGGGAGAGGGGAATGTTCTACTTAAGGGCATGGATCGACCAGAGGCAATCTGTGAGGAGACCGGCCTCCCTGTTTCACCGTGGACGCTGGAAATCCAAATTTTACCGTTTCTTTAGGTCAAGCTATAGCACAGCCTCCGAGAGCCAGCCAAAATAGCTGAGGGAAACGAGGGAGGGCACATGTGGAACTAATTACTCATGGAGAGGCCATGACAAAGAACATTTCTCCAGACTTTTCATGGGGGCTTCACTTTCAGGAAGTTGCTATAATTACTGTTCAAGTCTAGAGCAGCCTGCAAGCCGCTGACAGATCCAAGAGACAAGGGGAGGAGGGCAGAGAGGGAAGGGGGAGGGGGAGGGTGGGGGAGGGAAAAGGGGGGCGGGGGAGGGGGGAGAGACACACACAGAGAGAGAAACTTATCTGCCCTTTCTGACGAGTGAAATACCAGAAAATAAAGTACCACAGCCAGGAAGGCTGAAAAAGGTTTCCAAATGAGCTCTGCCTCTGAGGGTTCAACTTTCTGTTTACTATTTTATCTCCCCTCTATCTTCAAATTGCTTCTCTAAGCCGGGGCCGGACAGTAAATTTGTCCTTGTACACTAGCTCACTTTCAGTTGGCCACAGCAGAACTGTACATCTTGACTCTTTTTTTACAGCTTTTCCATACTGGGGCCCACTTCCTGCCCGGTTGAGGAAAAAAATCTGGCCTGAAGATGAAATGACTGCTTAACATTACACTAAAACATCTGGTACCATTTTATGCACAGACCCATGTCTGAGAGCAGGCGATTCTAGCGGTCTCTCCAGCGGCACAGCGCATACCCAAACCTCCCCAGGGTGACATCATCCCATATATGGACTCTCCAGCCCAGCCCTCCCCTTTTCCTGGTCCTAAATTCATTGCCAGTTCCCCAGTCTGCAGCAAATGTGCCACGTCAAGACTGGAAATCACAGCCCTCGAGTGTGTCCCCGTCAGTGCAGCAGCAATCAGGGGCGAAAGGCGAACGCAGCCCCCGGTGCAGGAAGGGAGGCTTTTCCCCAGGACGGGGCAAGGATCTCGAGGAAGCTTCTGGACATCCTGCTCCGTCGCCCCAGTGTTCAGACTACCTGTTCAGGACAATGCCGTTGTACAGTAGTCTGCACATTGGTTAGACTGGGCAAGGGAGAGCGACGCCACCGACGGCTGGGGACAAAGTGAGCTGTTTCCAAGGAGAAGGCGTTTGTTCGCTCCTTTTTTCAATCTCATATCCAGTGTTTTTCTTCACAGGTTTTGCACACTAGGGACCAAGAAGCCCTCAGGGACACTGCCGAGAAAGGACTGGCCGGAGGGAAGACCCGCGGGGTAAGGCCTTCTGACTGCTGCCCTGGTCTGTGACCGGGGTGCCTGGGTGGGCAGCCCGGGATGTGCGTTCACACGTGAGAGAAACCCAGGTACATGTCTGATGGGTAGGGATGGATTTAATTGTAAAAGAGCGACAGTGTGCTGTGAATAACAACTTTTTTGTGCTTTTTGATTTCGGAAGATTGATAATTCAAGTGTTTCCTTAAGTTTAGAGGTTTGCCCTCTCCCAAACGAAATATGAAGAAACTCACTCCAGGTACTTAAGAGCAACTTAACAAGGAGAGTTTCGCCTTGTCCATATTAATAATTCAGAGACTTAAAAACTCATATGGCTGAGGGCTGCATGGAGAACTTGCAATATACCAGGACTGAATCCATTTTGCCCCAAAGGAAAGACTACTTGCTGGTTTTTGAATGCGATACAGTCCGGGCTTTTCTGAATATTTACTCACATGGTATAAATACCAGGGATAATGGTACCTCACAATAAAAGAACCACCTTCCAAGCTTTGCCCAGCAGACAGCGAAGATGGGACTTTCCCAGAGATGAGCTCTGGGCACCGTAACTTACTGAGTCAGCAACTGAATTAACCAGGGAATAGAAACCGTGATCTTTAGATATCTCAATATATCTCTGTATTACGTCTTTTAAAAATCCAGGAGTGCTTGATAAGTGCTGCCCAGCTGAGCCCTCTTGCCTGTATTTTTTGCAATGCCTCTATTTCTCCGAGCATTTAAAATGATAAGGTACTTTGTCTAGAAACCTACTGATAAAAAAAGAATTTGTAAACGAAGGCAGAAGTTGTCTTTGGTCAGCATCCAGCTGTCCTGGAGGTGAAGGAGGGTGGGAGAGGGGGAGGAAGGTGGGAGGGCAGAAAGCCCTGAAGCTGAGTGAAATCCTAATGGAGAAAATAATATAATCTGGGGGCAATGTGATCTCCGCTGAACTGTAGAGGTGGGTCTCCCTTAAAGAAAGGTCTGAAAAGATACTGCCTCACCCCTCCTTCTTCCCTCAACCCCGACTTATTTCTACCCTGTCCACAACTTTATAATGAAAACATCTGCTCTGCTATAGGCTTCTGGGAAAAATACACGTAATCTCTTTTGTACTCCTTTAAACTCCAGAAAGTTAACCGGGGTTCCGAAGAGATCTTTTCCTCAATGCTACAATTCAAAAATGGACACAAGTTCTCTTTGGCAAAACCACTTACGACCAAAGGTTCCCCAAGTTTTTTTTTCTTTTGTCAAAACAATTTATTTTAAACATGACCCTCTGATCACCCTAAAACTTACATAAAGAACACAGAAGTGTTCCCATCTATTCAGGGTTTTAGTTGAAATCTAAACAGGAAGGAGAAATTTAGCTATCTTCACTTAGATGTGCCAATAAAGTTGTTCTTTCATTTTCTATTTCGACTTGGTGAGTTCCATGTTAATAATTTTTAAAAGAATAAGTGAGATTTCAAATGTCCATATTGGTTCTTTTACAGTGGAAAATAATAAAAAAAAAAGCCTATTAGGTAACTAACGGGAACTTATTTTTTTAAAAAATATATTTTTACTAACTGAAACGATCACTAAAGGGAAAGATATCACAAAGTACTTTGTCAATGTTTAAGTTTTCTCAGATTTTCTGGGTTTATTTTTCTTTTTACTCTAGAAATAATTGGATTTCCTAACTTGCTTTTATTTAATGTATACTCGTATTTAATTTAAATATCTCTCTTCAAGGTACATGGGTTTTTTTTGTTTGGAATAAACGAGTCCCTCCTGGTTCCTCACCCCTTTTTCACCCACAGGATGACTTTTAATCTGGAGATAGAAGGGACATAAAGGGCCCCTGCCAGAACCACGAGGAGTAGCACCATGAGAGTCACATCGTTAAGGGGGACTGAGGGGCCCTCCCCAGACTCAGTGAAGTCCTAACAGCCCATTTTTTAAAGAAAACTCTTAACAAATGTAAAGGAATAGTACTTATATTGAAATCGTGGGAGTGAAATTAAAGATCAGAAGTAAAAGCTCATTTTCTCAGCCTCTGCTGATTAAAGGCAGGATGGCAGTTCATGCACTCGTAAATAGGTTCACATTTATATGCACGTATGGTCAAACAAGCAAATCTATCTCCAGGGTCATTAGAATGATGTTTCATTTTATTCTGATATTACTTTGTAAGGAGATATATAAATATTTTAGGAATCATGGAATCTATTCCAGAGGAAACTAACCAGCAGTCAACATCTTCAACTAAAACTGCCCTTGGAGATAACGGTGAATGTAAGTATTAAAATTAAATACTGTACATGGTCATAAAGAGAAAAACGTTTGTAGAAAATGGTCCGAACGGCATTTCACAGAAAGTTTGTAATGATTTTTCATTTCAGCATATGGATGATGGATAAATTAGACTAGGTACTGGGTTACAAGAATTTTTCCTCCATCTAAGAGAAAGGAAATTCAGACCCTTCGCTTCCACATACTGATTTCTTAATTGGAAGAGGTCACTATAAAATGGTGTACTTAGATTTTCAGACCTATTTCTCTTTTAAGCCATAGATCTCAAAATCAAAGCAAGTTTGTTTACAATGGGACAGAGTTTCACAGTGATAATTTTTCCTGCACCAAGTCAATAGGCTTAATATCCTTCCTGCCTGGCATTCAGGCTTTCGGCCCAGATAATATGTTTATGTTTTCCAAAGACCAAAATATACTATCTACCCCCACCTCTCGCCTACAGACCACCCAAGTATTTTCACTCTGTGGGAACGAGTTTAGGCATAAAAATCCTAATGAAAGAATTTTTCCCATTTGGGGGGTTGAAGTCTTAAGCTGTTAAAAGATACCAAAAGTACAACTTGATAATGTGAAAAATTCACTCATCTACAAGCATCTATATTCACTAAAGAGAAGCCAAAATTTTTGAATACTCTATAAAGGCTCTGCTCTTTAGAAAACAATTGATTTCACTCTTCTTTAAGGAGCATAGCCCCTCCATCACAGTAACGTTCAAATAAAAAATGAAGAGACCATCACTCAGAAATCCTGGCTTAAAATAACTAGAAGGTCAGACTTTAACCTGAGACAGGAAATTCCTGAGTTGAGATTGAAACTTTCTGACTTCAAATTCTTTTTTTTTTTTTGCTTTGGTCTCCTGCAAATCACGGAGATATAAATATTTACCCATTTCCAAAGATCTCTTATTAAGAATTTTTTATAAGTTTTAGTAAATAGAGATAATGAAGGACGTTAAAGAAAATAAATTTTGTATTTCCTGACTTATCATGCAACCCATTTCCTGGAGTTGCTTTGGTTCCATTTGACTGCAGAAAACTTAAAAGCTAATCCTTTTCTTGCATTTTTTTTCCTGAAGAAATAAAAGACGAAAAGAAAGAAGGTATAATAACCATATTAAAAATTATATATTATGATAAGAACATTAGTAGCTCTTTCACATTTTAGCTACTTTTTTAAGTGATAATAAACTAATCGTCGCCCTATAGTTGGGGAGATAGAAAAAAAGTCTTAAAATGTTTTTTAGTCTTTCATCCTTTTTAACAAGCTCAGGGGCAGGTTCAGCATAACTATGGTATGCGTACCCTAGTATGCTACTTACCCACACTATTTACATTTTTAAAATCTGTTAGAAACATAAATTATACAAAAGCCTCATGAGTAGAAAAATCATTTTCAGCAATATTTTTTCTTCCCTGAAAAACGGTTCTGGGATTCCTAAAAGAAAAATGTGTATATCTTGCTTTCATAAAACTGCTTCATATTAAAGCATAACATATAAACTCACAAATATTTCTTTTTATTCTTTCAGGTTGCATGCATCATTCCTTAAATTGAGCAGAGGTAACTGGATCAAATAATTTATGGGAGAGAGAGGAAAAGCTATACAGAATTATGATAATTCTTAATTAAGCAGTATACTTTTGTAAGTGACTCACTCTATAATTACTTTCTGCTGCACTGAATGCAGCCACAATAACAAAATAGTATTCTAAGGAATTTATTTTTTGCACACTCTGACCTTGTAATTATTTAAAAAAGCAGCCCTACTTACTCAATGGTTTTTATTCTGTCAAGAGAAGGAAAAAGTTCCCTGACTCTAAAGTGATAGCCAGAAATAGAAGCAGAAATTTATTTTCTTGAGAAATGACATAAATATATAGAAAATTGCACCTTTCAACTCTTTATTAAGACATTAGCATATCTGATTACCACACAAAAATTCAGATTTGTAGAAAACTGGCATTTTTTTCACAGTTTCTAAAAACCATTTTGCTTTTCATAAAGTTTCGATTTGCTGTTTTCTCGGAATTTTACAATTAAAGGTAAATAACAAACTATTGGTTTTCCTTAAAGTTCTTTGAAAAACCTAAGTACATACTCCTTGGACAATAATAACGTGTGTGTATGTGTGTGTGTGTGTCTGTTTAGGAAATCCTACTTACTGGAATTTAGACTATTTGGATATTTTGATTTTTAAAGGGGAGAAAAATTTGTTTCATACCTTTATAGATATAAATTGATCATTTATATTACAATAATTAGTAAAATTATTCTCGAGTCACCAGAATTAAATTTTATATCTGCATATTCAATATGAGGGGCATTTTATTATACAGATTCTAAGAACATTCTCCAAAAGGTCTGGTTTTAATTTTTGGATGATAAATTAACATTCACCCTATAGTATGGAAGACAGAAAAAAAGTCTACTTCTCAAAATTAATTTGCAAATGAAATTTTCCTTTTCTGTATTTAAGATACTAACAGTACTTTGTAACTGTATTCTACTCTGTCCAAAATGCCTTCTAAGCATTAAAAATGTAACAATGTTTTTACCTTTTTGATGTCTACTTTATGACCTTTTGATTCATAGCATGGCCCTGTAGTTAATTAAGAGATAGATAACGTAAACTCACAACTGCCTTTAATTTGATTTTCAGATCCATCCTTAGATACTTTGCATTTAAAAGGAAAATGAGAAATTTGATTAAGCTCTTTATTGTTTAATCTAGTATTAGTAAAAATCTATTCCCTTGTAAAATCCCATTATCAAAGCATCAGATACCAAAGTCGGCTGGTCTGGTTGCCAAATATATTAAGTTCGCGAATTATTTTGAAAATGGCTGTCGTTTCCATGTAAATAATAATTTTCTTTTTCATGGGCAAGGTTATGGTACTTATCTACTACAAGAAACATGTATAAACATAGTCTTTTATCTTTAACTTCACTATTAAAATATGCAGTTTTTGCAAAGAGGAAAAACATCTGGTTCAATTACTCTGAACCCTGACTGCATGTGGGCCAGTAATAATATGAATTGAATTGGAGAATATACCTCGTGTTTAATCTTATTTCCTTAAAATTTTAATGTGAGTTTTCTGTGACACATATTTACCCATGTTAGCACATTTGGAACAAATGTATAAGTGTATTTTCTGAATAAAGTCCAAAGTCTAACTTGTTTTTAGTTCCATAATGTTTTAATGTTTAATTCTGTTGTGTGTTTTTCTCCCTCTCCCCCTTACTCTCCAAAATCACCAAACCTGGAAAACAGGCTGATTGTATCTGTCTATGAGCAAAGGAAACCTGAAGGAACCAAGGGCCTGGCTGGACAGAGTTGTCATGTGTCTGCCTGTCTACACTTGCTGTGCAGAACATCCGCTCACCTGTACAGCAGGCACAGACAGGCAGTCACATGACAACCCAGCCTGAATGACAACCAGCCATTGAGAGCGAGCAGCCCTCACACCATAGCATCTACACCAAGAGCTACAGCCAAAATGAGGGGCTTGGGGCCTGGGGGGTTAATCTGTTGGTTTAATACTTAACTCGTATGTATTCATATGATTCTTTCTATTTTGATTCAAATATTAAAACCCACCAAACGTAAAGTGAGTGGTGCCTATGAAATATAATAAAACCCATTTCTGAAAATGTTCCTGTGCTTGCTATAGTTCTCTTTTCCTAATTGTTGTCAGCAAATCACCACCCTTGACATTTATGATATACAGCCTTGGAGAACCCCGTATCAGTATAAAGAAGTCAATATAACAAAATAATATAGCCTCCTAATGCTTGATAAAGAATAAATTATTCCAATATTTTGAATCCATAAACTAAGTACAGTTTTCTGTATTGTGACTTTATTTTAAGGGGAGGAGTGATGGAGAGAGAAAGGAGAAAAAAGAAGAAAGGATGATATTCCAGAGGATCAAGTACTTTGAGTTAATAAACTCTACAAGTTTGGGTCTGGGTAAATCACAGTGAAAGGAGTATAAATAAATTTCCAGCAGAATTCCCAAAGGTATTAGAATGATTGCTTCTTCTCTTTGACAGAGGAAATGGTGAAGTTGAAACTACACTATTTCCAAGTGTGCTGATACACACAGACTTACTGCTGTGTCACTGTTTAAGAAGGGGCTACAGTTCCAAAAGGGGAATTCTGAGAGCCAGTGCGTCCCCTTGGAGCATTTGCTTCCATTTACTGTAAACTTTCAAACTCCTGAGATGTTTAGGCAATTTAATATTTTCAAAAGCACAGGGAAAGTGGTTAACAGATATGCAATGTTATTATGCCGTATCTTTTGGGAAAAACTTCAGTTTATGCACAGTTAACTGAAGTGAAATTATCAGGGCTGGCTTTGTATATAAATGTTTCAAAAAGTGAGACGATGGCTAAAATTTGAAATTGGTCAACTTTGATTTGGTTCATTAACATATTTTAACTTCAGTATTTAAAATTAATTTTCATCTTTCTTAGAAAGAGTCTGGCCAAGCTTAAAAAAATTATAACACAAGGCTGCTAAAAACTGCTTTTTTAAATTTTATAAGTAGACATTTCGCCTCTATTTTTCATACAGATATTTCATATTTTTAAGGCAAGATTTAGTTGTAAGGCTAAGAGCCCCCATGGGGTTTAAAATTTCTGATGTGGCGATATTTTAACAAAACCTGACACTATAATTTCTTGAAGGAAAAAAATCGTGTGATGGGGCAAAACTATGAAGGGGAAAGTCTGATTAATCTAAATGCCTCGCATTTAAACAATCTCATCTGTAAATAAGTCACCTGCTAAAATTCACTGCTGCTTCTGCCAGATGCACTATGCAATAATAAGGCTCTTTCCCTTAAATAAAAGCCCAGGGCTAGCAAATACAGCCCTAAATAATACTTCGCAAAATGTAAAATATAAACAGGAAGACAGTACAGAAACGTCTCATGGAATACTGACATAGCTCTAACCAATTTAAATGCTTTATGCAACCTGCTGCAAATGCTGCCTAGAGGAGTGTATAGAATCGTCCTGGAACCTGCAGAGCAATCTCAGAAGGGTGCTTGGTCACTCCCAGAATGGGGCAAGAACAACAGGGAGATTGCTCCAGTCTGCCCCACTCCCAAGGGACAGCTGGTTGGGCAGGAGGGTCATCCTGAAATGGGACATTCCAGGATAATTTTTTAAATATTTTTTTCCCTTAACACATGAGGGTAACAACTTTAAAAAATTTTTTTTTCTTTTTGCTTAGCTCTCAAAAAATATGTGGTTTTATATATATTTTAAATAAGGCATATCTTAAAAGTTTACTTTTCTGGGAAAAAGTCACAGAAAGGGTAACAGTATACTTCCGACAGAAATTTTTGAGTAGGACAAACAGTGTGCATAGGGGAGTGGGTTTGAATCTAAATGCGTTCTTAATAAATGTGTAAAAGGACGTGCCATCACAGATGGAGTAATTATTTTTTTCAAAATTATAAATCCTCAGATAATGCCAGAACATGGGAATGTCTGCATGAAATAATCCTAGGTTAAAAAGCTTAACACAGATAGTTTCTGTATATAAAAAAACAGTTCTGATCATGAAGAATTTCAAAGAACACACATGGGTTCAAGTTCCATATTCAGAGGGATGTTTTTATAAAAATACCTAACTTTTGACCAACGAAAACAGCTCAAGAAGGAGTGTGAAGAGTTTCACAGGGTCAATGCTGACCGTCTCCACCACAAGGAGCACGCAGATGTAGCAGAAAATATGCACAATCTTCAAAAGTCTAAGTGAAAAATGGAAGGAGCGCTAAGGATTTCTATGAATCTTTGTCTCGATTTTGACCATCCAGGGATATAACTGTCACTTTGTTTCCTCCCACTGAATTTACATTTGTCATCTGTTCTAGCTACACAATAAAAACAATGCTAAGTAAATATCCCTATAAGGGAATTATATAATCTCCTTATCAAGCTATCCAAACACTTCAACCCACAAAAATGAGGCCTGTAATTTCTTAAGAGTCCAAAGAATGTCCTTATTGCAGTGCAGATGGCGGATTTTCTTCAATCGTGTAAGGGTAGTACATTTCCATTGGCAATGCTTCTGTTGTTATTATTCTAGCTTCTTAGGAGTATCCCATTATGATTTTCATCTTAACGTTGGGCTACAGAAATGGGATAAATATTGACTGAGGGCTTTCACTGTACATAAATGAGCAGTTCCCTTTCCTTAGAGATTTTAACTATCTTTGTTAAAAGTTATTACATTTATATAATTTTATACATTTCTCATTGACTTTAAAAAAAATAAAGCTCTTTTCTCTTTGAATCAGAGGATCCTATGCTCCCCAAATTCATATTTTAAGCATAAGTTAAAGAAAGGCCACTTTTTCTAAATCACATTTTAAAGTATGAGTGTAAAATTATCTAGATCAAAAATCCTTTCAAAATGAGTTTCTGTTTTATCGTCCCACCTTACTCTTTTCTAAATTCCTCCTAAGAACATGGTAACGTATATTTGCTATGGGGGAAAATAACATTGGGAAATTTATTTTCTCCTTAAATCATCTTTAATCCAGGAAGTCACATTTATATAGTCAGAGGAGAAAAAACTCCATTCACCCTGAATGAGGAAAATTAACAAAATTTCGTGGCAATCTACCTCCAAGATAACATTACCCTGAAATTCGGTAACTTAATTAAGGCACTTGATATGCCAAAACATGATGCATTATTATGCTACATTGATTCATTCACTGTCTCAATCACATCTTTATTCAATTTTTATTTAACTAGTGCCTCCTGTCGGTACTGCGTTTCCTGGTGGCAGAATAAACTAAGCAATGGCTCCTGGTCACAAAAGCCTTACGGTTTGCAGGAATACTCAGCACGAGTGATGAGTAGTCATGTCAATTTTCACGTTCTGAAAACTCTCTTAAATCCATTCATTTTTATCCATTTCCATCAACTCACTCCAGCCCAAGTTTCCTTTATCTCTTACACAGGCCACTCAGTTTTGCCCTCTTTCAATACATTCTCCACAAGATAACCAAAGGGATTTGTAAAAAACATTATAATCCGATCATGTGACTTTCAAAGGTGGGTGGAGAATGGTGCCTTTACTTATAATGCCAGCACTTTGGGAGGCCAAACTGGGAGGATCACTTGTGGCTAGGTGTTTGAAATCAACTTGAGCAACATAGTGAGACCTTATCTCTACAAAAAAAAAAAAAATTAGCCAGATACAGTGGTGCACACTTCTAGTCCCAGTTACTCAGAAGACTAAGGGAGGAGGATCTCTTAAGCCCAGGAATTTGAGGTTACTGTGACCTATGATCATAGCATTGTACTCCAGTCTGGGTGGGAGAGTAAGACCTTTGTCTCTAAAAAAAAAAAAGAGAGAAAAAAAAATAAAAATAACAAACAACAAAAAACACTTCCTAAAAACAAAACCCTACCTTTCAAGTCCCTTTCTCTCTTTGCTCCAGTCACACTGGGCTTAATTCTGTCCCTTGAATTGATCAGTCTCAATTTTGTCTTAAGACATTAACACAAATCTTGTCTAACTCTCCAATTTAAAGTCCCTATAGTCTGTGAGTTCCATCTCAGATACTTTCTATGTCAGCAAATCACTGGCTTTGTTTTCTTCACAGCCTGTAATCAGCATCTGATAGGCCTTCCTGTTTGTATGTTTTCTTTATAGGGAAATACCCTTTGTAAGGGAAGGTACCATGAATTCCTTGCTTACCATTTCATCCTTAGTGACTAGGATAGTGCCTGGTACATAACAGGTACTCACAAATATTTTCCAGGAAATGTTCAGAAAATTAAGAGCTTTTAAGAGCACAGCACTGATTCTGTGCAGCTGGCTAAGTTACTCACTGTCACTGAGCTTGGATTTCATCTCTAAAATGAATAATGTAAACAGAGTGCTCAGTGTCTGCTAAACTGCAAATACTCCATACGCTTAATCACTAAGATGACCATCATCATCAAGCTCATCATTCAGATGGAAAGCAGGCTTCAGGAGTGTAAGCAGGTATGACGAACAGGAGGAATGCTATTTACAACCACAACTCCTGGATAGGAAACCTCTTGTAACCTGGAAGGCCATTTGGTTTGGCTGAGCATTTTGACTAGTTTGTACGTGCAAAGGAGCCTGCAGTGAAGAACAGACCAGATGCTGAGAAATGAGCTGACATATATAATGGAGTGAGAAGCACCTTGAGTTTGGGGCAATCCAGACTGACAGCATTGAAGAGGGGACAGGAGGGTGGAGGAAGACTGAAGCCAATACACTATTCTGTGCTATTCAATACACTATTTTGGGCCAGCCAAAGGCTAGAGCTGCTAGTGACACATCCAAGAGGGATGTCCACAGGTTAAAAACTGCTGTGCAGAAGGACATCTAATATTCCATCGGAGGTTATTTGAATGGCTATATTTCTTCCCCAAATCCTTAGTACTACAAATATCCTTGTGTTATTATTTTGATAGAAATCAAAGGAGTTAAATATCATCCATCCCAGAGCACAATGGGTGCACATGGACACACAAGTCCATATGTCCAAGCTCTGCCCTCATCCCCCCCCCCACAAACACCTATCCTTTTACCACCATACAGGCCTCAGGATGCTCACACTCGCACAGCGTCCTCTGGAGGATGAACCTGGGAAAAGATTTGTGCAACCTCTGGAAATGACCTCAGGGACATTTGCATAGGAAATTCCGGAGTCTGGGGATCTAGCAACAAAATGTAGAGAAAGAGGCAGCAAGCCTTGGGAAAATCCCTTTGGTGATTATTTATGAACCATCTAAATCTGTGAAACATGTTTTATTCCTTTCTTTTTTTAGAAATAGGATCTCACTCTGTCACCCAGGCTAGAATAGAGGAGCCTGATCATAGCTCACTGTTCTATTTTGTCATTAAAATTTCCTTGTTCAGGGCAGCACCTGTGGCTCAGTGGGTAGGAAGCTGGCCCCACATACCGAGGGTGACAGGTTTGAACCCGGCCCTGGCCAGCTAAAACAACAATGGCAACTGCAACAAAAATAGCCTATGTTGTTGTGGGTGCCTGTAATCCCAGCAACTCGGGAGGCTGAGGCAAGAGAATCGCCTTAGCCTAAAAGCTGGAGGTTGCTGTGAGCTATGACGCCACAGCACTCTACCAAGAGTGACAAAGTGAGACTCTGTCTCAAAAAAAAAAAAGTCCTTGTTCTGTGAAATGATTAGATGATTAGATAGTAGATGTTTAATTCTTTTTTTTTTTTTTTAAGACAGAAGGTCTCACTCTGTCACCCAGACTGGAGTGCAATGGCAAGATCATAGCTCATTGTAACCTCAAACTCCTGGGCTCAAGTGATCCTCCCATCTAAGCCTCCTAAGTAGCTACAATTACAAGTGTGCACCAGGATACCCAGCTAATTTTTCTTCTATTTGGGAGTAGAAATGGGGTCTCACTCTTGTTCAAGCTGGTCATGAACTCCTGGCCACAAGCAGTCCTCCCAGCTTAGCCTCCCAGAGTGCTAGGATTAAAGGAATAAGCCATCACACCTGGCTCCTTATTTCTTTTTATATTGAATTTTCTTAGAATAATGTCATAGGATAACATACAGCCAAATAGATAAATTGTATCAACTGTAACCACACTGTATTATAAAAATATTGTGTGGAAACATAACATAGCCTAGGACACATAACGTATCCTAGGCACGTAGCCTAGAAAGGTGGAAACCTTTCTATTAAGGTCATCTATCAGTAACATTACAAAGAAATTATTGTCTTGTAGAGTACTGGTTCAAAACTACAGTTTATGGATGCTTCAGAGGGTTAATGCATACATTCAAAATCAAAGAGTAGATCCCTATTCAGGATGGGGAGAAAATAGAAAAATGCTGTGGTCTTACTATTGTAGTCATGCCAACCTTAGCTTAAAATCATTATGCATGCTATTGTGCTAGTGCCCCTGCCATCTTGATTAGGTAACATATGGTTTGGTATCATCATCTGTAGCTCTTGATTAAGATGTAGGAGAGACTATAGGCTGGAGAGGTGACAACATGGAAAGGCTCACTAAAGAAATAGGATCTGAATTTCTTTTCGTTATCTGAACCTTATCATTTTCTGCCAAGAAAACTCAGATCCCATATGTCCTATCTCACAACATGACATGACGAAAATTTGGAAATTAGAAGATATGTGAGTCAAATGACATTACTGTGGGAGGGTATGATGTTACTTCTCATGGCAAAAAATAAATATATCAGTATGACGCCAAGGGCATTTATTAATATTAATATATGATTACTCAAGAGTCCTAAAAACATCCTATTGAAGTGATTCATTGAGCAACGGTCCCCATTTGATAAGTGGGAAGACTGAGGCTCAGGGAGGTGAATTTACTTGCCCCAGCACCTGCAGTCAATCATAGTAACCCATACCTTTCAGGGCACCTAAACAGATGGATGTATCATAAGGTCTTTTGATCAATTAATGTTATCCTAAAAAAAAAAAACAGTTTGAGTCATTGCCTTTTAGGCACAAATACATTTTATAACTCATTTATATTTATTACAAACCTGTCAAAAGTTAAAACAATACTTATGTTTATGTGATATGCTATTTATTAAATAGCCATTTAGACTATAATGAAAATACAACAGTCAAATTATGTAACAAAGTAGGAAGAAGACAGAACACATTAAAAAATAGGACGATTCTCTATGAAAATTTGTATAGAAATTTATCATTGAATAAATGAACGAAACTACAACTAACTTGATATTTCCTGTGTCACATTTGCTTACAAAAGGTAAATTGTCATGTAACTGGATTTCCAAAGAGTATATAGGTGCTGACACGTGTGTACAAGCACTCAACTTACCCACAAGGTGGCTCCAAAAACTGAGTCAGAATTCAAGCTTGTTTTCATAAAGGTATATTCTAAATTCGAGGTTCTTGGGCTGGGCACAGTGGCTTATGCCTATAACCCTAGCACTCTGGGATGCTGAGGTAGGAGGATCCCTTGAGCTCAGGAGTCTGACACCAATCTGAGCAAGAGTGAGACCCCATCTCTACTAAACATAGAAAAAATTAGCCAGGCATTGTGGCATGTGCCTCTAGTCCCAGCTAACTCAGAGGCTGAGGTAGGAGGATTGCTTGAACCCAGGAGTTTGAGGTTGCTGTAAGCTAGGCTGATACCACAGCACTCTAGTATGGGCAACAGAGTGAGACTCTGTTAACTAGTTAATTAATTAATTTGGGGTTCTCCAGACTGTACACAGAACTGTGTTTAATCCATACATAATAAGACCTTTATGGAACCCCAACATCATTTAAAACATTGCTGTTCAAGATTAAGTGTTCAAGAGACCAGAGATGGATTATGACCTCTAATCCCCACCCTTCTGACAGGTCTGCTTGACCTTCTTCCCCATACCCTCCCTTCCAGGTTTGGCTCCCAGAAGACACTTGTTAAATACTAGCAAAGACCAAGGATCAGTACTATCCCCTTCCTTCTGCCCTGACAGTGGGCCCAGTGTCAGTCTGCAGTGGCAGGAAACTTTGTCAAAAGGAGCAAAGGGAGCAGGGTACAGAGCCACCGTGGTGAGGGGTATAGAGCAATGAACAAGGATGGCTCTGGTGGATAAGGCTCTGCCCTGCTGATGCAGATGATCTGACAATTTGAAGACTGTGGTCCAGGGTCCTCAAACTTATTAAACAGGGGGCCAGTTCACTGACCCTCACACCGTTGGAGGGCTGGACTGCAGGCCCCAGGTCGAGTCGGCTGCTAAGCAGGACAGGCAGCGGCGACAAAAACACCCGGCGAGCCAGATAAACGTCCTAGGTTGGCCACATGTGGCCCACAGGCTGTAATTTGAGGATGCCTGCTGTGGTCATTCTTGAGTCAGGCATTAACATTTTGAAAATTCCCTGTCTTGTTTCTTGCAAGAGCAGAGTTCTGAACAGGTAATGGTAGCTGACAACTCACGTGTAGCTGTGTATAGCCCACAGATCTGCTACCTTGACCGTGAGTGCTCCTCACCACCAACCACAACCCAGCTCACCACCATCACCTCTCACCTGGGTCACTATTGAGAGTGTCCCAGCTGGTTTCCCTTCTTCTATTTTGCCACTCTTGCTCCATCTGTGCATACAACCAGTCCCACATCATAGACATCCTGGAGCTGGAGTAATCTTTTTAAACCATTGAACTAATCATCCCCCAACCTACCAGAACATTCAGTGGTTTTCGCTTACCTTTCCTAACTGTAGTACCTCTGATTTTACTTCCTGCCTCTCTCCACCAGTGTTTCCTATTCTCCACCCATGGGCCTTCTCTCAGCTTCCATTCCTGGGTCTTTCATACTTA
Source organism: Otolemur garnettii (assembly GCF_000181295.1). NCBI lineage: Eukaryota > Metazoa > Chordata > Mammalia > Primates > Galagidae > Otolemur > Otolemur garnettii. The sequence goes on from NW_003852411.1 coordinate 20,760,909, forward strand.
CTGTTCCCTTAGCTTGGAATGTTCTTCAACAAAATCTGCATAGCACATCATTTCAGTCTCTGCTCAAGCACTACTTTCTTCTAATCTAAAGGCCCCTCCTTCATCACTTTCTCACGCATTGACTCATCTTATTTTAGTCCAAGTGCTTACTATCTGAAATTATTAGCATTCTCTCTCATTAGTTCCATAGAGTGGCAGTCTTGTGTGTTAATCCCTTTTTCCTGAAATGAGCCACCCTCCACACACATACCTATAAAATGTTCATGATACTGCTAACATTTAACTGTACACATTGATTTTCTATTTGTTGTCATCAAGTACTTGTGAGGGCACTTCGGCAGCAGCAAATCTGTAAAAACTTATCCTGAGTCTTTGGAGGAGAGGAGAAGATGACCAGTGACCACACGTGCACCAAGCTCTCAAGTCTTCTTCCTCCCCCACGGGGATCATTGTATGCCTCTAGTGGGCTTATTTCAGGACCCTCAACATCATGCCAGAGAACTCTAAAGCCACACTCCAATAGCAGTGGAGACTCCAGAGTCTCCCACTTCTCTGGAATAGGTCAACACTGAGATGCCTGGAAATCATCTTAATAAATTCTCTGTGGGGTGAGGTTGACTTGGACAACACCAGGCATCTCTGGGAATCTTGCCCACATGTGTGGTTGACAGCACAGAGTCTGGAGCCCAACAGTCTAGATTCACATTTCTGTTTTGCCACCAACTAGCTATGTGACCATGGCAAGTTATTTTTCCTTGACAACATGAAATGTTCCGCAATAAGGGAAACTGAGTCTTGTAGAAATTACTTTTCAAAAGGTTGCTGTGGGGTTTTTTTAGTTTTCTTACCTGAAAAATATAGTAATAGTACTAATAACACCTACATTTAAGGTGGCAACATAGGTTAAAGGAGTTAATTAATACACATACAAAAACTAAGTATTACTATTATGATTCCTCAGTTTAACCTTTTGCATCCCCACGTATAGCTAAAAAAAGCCCCACGACTGGCATGTGTTTAAATATACATAAATGATCATCTAAATTCTTGGGAAAAAATATATCTAAGAGAAGATATCTTAGAGCAATGAAATATAAAGATGACAAACTATTTACTGACTTTTATATCTAGAGAAGTGTCTCACAGTTCCCCAAGCTGTGATCTTTAAAACTAGAGCTTTCCACGGGAATGACAGGGATCTCTAAGCAGCCAGTACCGGAAAGAAACCATAGCTACTCCTCACACTGTGACTATCACAATGGGTAATTCTACTTTAGACGCTGGTCAGTGATAGAAATATTTAACTATAAGCTCCTAAACAGCAATTTTGTTTGGACATTTCTATAGAATTTGATTTCCTTTGCTGCAGTAAATTCAGCTGCAGTCAAACTACCATAACAGTATTTTTGCAACACACCATTACCCACAAAGCTCTTGGGAAACAGAAAGAACTATGAGACATGAAATTGTCCCTCCAACAATTGATGAAGGCACCTTGTAATATTTTCAAAAGAACTCAGGCCAAGAGAGGAAGGACTGAACTCTGAAATCCACCCCTACACAGCCAATTGAAATTGAGACAACCTTGCCTGCACATAGATTTACCATTATAGAGTATTCTTATCCAATGTCTACATGTTGCACAGAAGTACCAGAAAATCCTCCCGTCAGACCAGAGCTATTAAAATGTTCAAAACTTAGTTTAATTTTTATCTGTATGCTCCCAAATTTAATGAATCCCTTTATAGTGTTTAAATGGCCTGGTAAGAACAATATGACTTTTTTTGCACTTTTATAACAATCACATTTACATGAGTAGTTAGGTTACAGGACCAAACTTATAAACATCTAACAAGAACCAGAGCACCACAATTACCATAATCCATGCTTTTACATAGACATCAAGTTCTCAAAGAACAAAATCAATAATTATCTGAGACCCACTTGAAAACTAGTGATGCAGCCATGCTCAGAGGCCTTTCACTTGAGGCAGATGTCACAGCAATAATTCCAACAATTCTCTATTAACTTTATATTATTAATTTTACTCTTCAGATGTTTTATTACCTTGCGTCTTTTCAACACACTATTTAAGGAAAATTACTTTCCCCTCCCAGTACCTTGGTGCTACTACAGAGAAAGAAGTTTCCAACTCCTGATCCCTAACTCCATTTCTTCAGGTAAACAAACACGAGACTGCACCAAACAAATGAACAGGAAGAAAACTGGAGGGGGATATTGTAAAATTTCAAATCTATGAGGAAAGAAAGCAGTGCTTTTTTTGAAAACAAACATTCTAAGCTAAATCTCATTGAAAGAGAACCACTGGTGTCTTGATGCTGTCTATCACAATAATATCAATGAATGAAAAATTAGAAACGTGTCACTGAGAACACACTCTCTGTGGCTTACCTCATCATCTTTATACCACGACAAGCTCTCTGCAGTAAGGACGAACCAGTATCCCTTGGAGCCCCCTTTCATGATGCCGATGTTGCTGATGGTCAGCCACCCCTTGCGAATCACCTGCAAAAGAGCAGAAATTGGCAGAGGTGTTGAGTTTAACAGAAGCCAGTGGAGACAAGAAGTCACGGATGAAGTGAAGTTAAAAACAAGATTTTAATTGCAATAAGGACAGTATTGTTCTTCCAACGCTTCTACTGAGCTATTAAAAAAAGAAATTATCTTCCAAAAGGGCAGATGACTGGAAAGAAATCTCTCCCATCATTAATGAATGAAATAAAAAAATCTGAGACTCAAAGGGATGGTGAAGGCAGAGTGACTGAAACAGACGGGAATGAAATGAGGCAGACTAACAGGCTTGTGCCAGGCGTATTTATGGCATTGCTGCTACAATTAAAACATATTTAGTTGACTGGATGAACAATAGACTTTCCATGCCCGCTGCCTCTTTTCCTCTTCCAAACTACTGGCCTATTTGTTTGTCTGGTTTGTAGTTCATTAGGATTTCCACCAGAGACTAGCCAGCCATGGGGAAAGAGAAGAAACTCAATCCAACCAATTAGCTCCTTGTCAATGGCCCCCAAATACAACTGGATGAGGGAGAAAGCTGAAATCATAAACTAAAATGAAAAGTCTGGGGTTTTTGTAAATGGCCTAGATTTATCCATCTACTTCTGATTGTTCTCTGTCATACTAATAAAAAAAAAAAATACAAACACGTAGTATCTTCATAAAAATCTTTATGTAGCTTTTAAATTTTAAAACATCAACAACTGGGATTACAGATTTGATGGAAATTATTTATAAATGGCATTGAAGGAAAAATGTATTTTTTCCTCACAGTTGCTATAAAGTGAAATTCTGTTTTCCAGATGGCATAGTTTACCACGTCCTCTCCGCTAAATAACTCTGTCATTGTAGAACTACAAATGTAATGCTATATGGAATTGTGTGACATTGCCTGAAGTGTCAAAAAAAAAAAAACCCATTCAATATTCCAGAGATTGTGAAATATAAAAAATTATTTATTGAATGACTGTCAGTTACTAAAGTAAGATGAAAATACCCTAATTTCATGAAAATGAAATCTGATTTCATTTCTATGTTGCTATTCAGTTTTCTAGTTAAAGAAGGAAGGCCAATCCCAGGGGAAATTAGGAAATAAACCGAAGTCCTCAGTATTGGTTTTCTGAGCCTCTCTGCACTCCCAGCTCCTGCCACGCTGATTTACTGTTTCCACATCTCCCAGGTGCTCATTCTCCTTTTAAGGCTCTGTTGCTTTTATAAACTCTATCTAGCAGCCCTCTCAGGTCCAGACTAAGGCAGTTTTCTCCAGGGTTCAAAATTACCCCTTCTTCTTACTCTCTACTTCAGAAAGAAGAAAACAATATTTCTCAGTGTATGATTTCTACCAGCTGTGTCATAATCATAGGGATGCTTTCTAAAAATACAGATTCTTAAGCCACTTACCAAGCTGAATGCATCAGAATGTGTATGCAATGTGTATGAGAATTTACATTTTACAATGCTCCCAGTGCTTCTCATTCTCATTGGAGTTTAAAGACCCCTGCCTGCACCCACACAACAAAACTTCATCTTCCTTAGACCAACTGATTGCCACCAATTTTAAGCCACAAAGAGCTGGTTACATTATTTCACCCTAAGATCATGGCCCACACCTCTAAGGCTTACAAACAGCAAACTAGTCATAGTACTCAACAATAGTGCACTCAATGTTTCATTTTATCTGGTATCCTTAGATACAGAAAAAGTCTTCCAGATACTCCACAAATTGCAATAACCAAATCACCATTTCGTCTATTGGTAGAGCAGGCTGGCTCTACTCAAAGAGAGCCGTGAACTTAGTTTAATAAACATTTCTTAAGAATATACCTTATATCAAGATGAAATAACATGATGATATCACAATCCCCTGGCTTCAAGAACACTATAGTCTCTCAAGTCCTATAGAGATATAGTTTCAATACAATAGGACAGTGAGAGACATGTGTCAAGCAGGAGGAGGGGAACTCCATACAATAGGGATGTTGTAATGGACTTGCCTTGAGGAAATGGTACCTCAGAAGAATCTAGAAGAGGAATAGAATTAGTCACCTCAAGAAGTTGTTTGTGTGCTTATTGGTTTATATGTTTTCCATAAAGGACAAATAAGAACAAAGTTTGAAAGAGCCACTTAATGCAGAAGATGTGAGTGAAAATGAAGAGGTTGAGGCCAGAGAAGGAGGTGAGAGAAGCTGAGTGGATCCAGTTTAGTGAGACCTGAAATGTCACCAATCTTGCTTCCCTAACAGTACCAAAAATAAAATTTAAGTACATATTCCTAATATATGTGCATTTATTTTAAAATTACATATGTGACCATTGTGTTAATAAAGCATACACATTATATAGAAATATATGAAGACAAATTTAAAAGTATGGCATGAAGATGAAATAAATATTTTTAACATTTAAAAAGAATTTGTGGATAAAATGTATTTTATTTGCTACATCTATCATTTTATTATTGACCTCTTAGGAATACAGATGGCAAGGGTGCTGGCACCAATATATGTAATAAATATGAACCTAAGATGTTTTCTTATTAACTAGATAAAAATACTTATCAGTAGATGTCCTACTACATTTCCCTGCATGCCAATGGATCCTACACATTCTCTGGAACAAAGAACTTGAGTTAAATTACCAGGCTGTGAACTAAAGCTATGATACATAAGGCTAAAAAGAGATGAACCCACTGAACAAATACCTAGTAGATAAAATGGAAGAGAGGGGAATTAGTGAATATAAAGACTCTGGAACTAGCTCAGTAGCCTTTAACCCAGGGTCCTCAAACTTTTTAAACAGGGGGCAAGTTCACTGTCCCTCAGACTGTTGGAAGGCTGGACTGTAGGCGAGTTGGCCACTAAGCAGGACAGGCAGCAGCGGCAAAAACACCCAGCAGGCCAGATAAATGTCAAAAGTGGGCCCTAGTTTGAGGACATCTGCATTAGCCAAACATGTCTATGAGCCCCAGTGACTAGTTTCAATTAAGATGTGTAATAAGTATAAATGACACTGAATTTTGATTAAAAAAAGTTATATCATTAATTTTAAATATGTGCTTCATGTTGAAATGCTAATGTTTTATGTATATTTGGTTCAATAAAATCCATTTTAAAAATTAATTTCACCTGCTTTTTTTTTTTTTTTTGCAGTTTTTGGCCGGGACCAGGTTTGAACCCACCACCTCTGATATATGGGGGCCGCGCCCTACTCCTTGAGCCACAGGCACCTCCCACTTCATTTTATTTTTTAATGTGGCTAACAAATATTTATAAATTCCATGTGCAGCTTGCATTATATTTATTTTTACTGGACAGTGTGCTGTTTTAGATGATTCTGAAACTCTTGGAGATGCCAATTTTTAGAACTAACCCTTCTAAAACTCAGAAGGAATGGAGGAAGAGGACTAAGTTTTGTAAGGTGGGGAGCTGACAATGAATTTGACCAAGGCCGTGCTAAATTTGAGGTCACTATAGGAAACACACACAGAGGTGGCCTGACATCTGGAGAAATAGGGAAAGATTACAATTAGAGGTCTGAACTTGCCAGTGCTCAGCACATGCACACACACACACACACACACACAAGGGGGCAGTTAAAACTCTGAGCAAAGGTGGAATCCTGGGGAGATACTAACATTTTAGAGGTGATCACAAAAGATTCTGAAAAGGAATGCCAGAGAAATAAAAGCAGTAGGGTCATGGAAGCCAAGGACAAAGTGAATTTCAAGGAGCGTGTGGTTGGGAGTGTGTCAAGTTCAGCACAGAAAAAGGCATGGAAGTGCAATGCAGACATCACAGTGTCTCTAGCTGTGCTGGTGTCAGCATGATGATGGAATGAGAAGTCAGAGTTCATTGAGTAGAAAAGTGAATGGGAAGCAAAAAAACAATGGAGAGAACTCCCAAAGATAGAACTCTCCCCAGAGGAGGGTGGAAGATGGAGTTAAAACCAAAATAGGGCACAGAGTCAAAGAAAGTGGTGGTGATTCCTGTGTCTGGTTTTGGGGTGGGAGGTTGTTTTTAGTTTTGTTTTTAGTATAAACAACAATTCAGTATATTTATTGCTTACAAGGAAATAATTAGCTGAGAGTTAAGAGGTCGGTGGTACAGTGAAGATGATATAAGGACAAAGACAGCAGTGATGAGATGAGAAGCACAGGGAAGAATCTAGCCTTGAGTAGGAACAAAGCTGCCATATCACTTGAGCCTGGGGAGGCTGGATGAGTGAGGGAGGGTATAAGTCCTTTGTGAGGAACAGAGAAGACAGTTTAGGAGTCTTGTATTTGATTTTTCCACTTCTCGTAAAAAGAAAAGATACAAAATTATCTACAGGAGAGTGTAGGTCAAAAGCTGGAAGGCTGAAGGCAGTCTTGCCCCAATGGGGAAATCTGCAATTGAGTGAGCACAAACACAACTAGAATTAGCTTTTTAAAAATGGCTATAAGCTAAAGATGAAGGCCAAAATGTGCTCAGACATAATAAGCATAGTTGTGTTATCTTTTCTACCACCTTTCTGAACATCCAATGTAGGAAATGGAGGATAAATGGGAATTGACCCAGTGTTCTGAATTTCTAAACCCAAAGGACTCAAGTACAGAGGTATAAAAATGTTGAAGGTTTGGGGCAAGTGAGTATTTCAGGTAAACAACCATTGAATCTAAATCAGGCAGAGAAATAAGGCTAGGGACTAACAGGTGGACCATGAGAAAATGCACATAAAGAGACAGAGGAGTGAATAAGGTAAAAAAAAAAAAAAAAAAAAACAGATAACAGAGGTGGAACAAGATGGCAGACCAGGAGGATTATTCAACTGAGCTCTCCTAGAACAACTGGGGAAAATAAGAGAACCCTGCCATACCTGATATAGGGACCTTACCCAGAGTCATAGCTCAGGGAGCATAACAAGGAAGTGATGAGCTGCATACAGCATATGATCTGGAGCACTGGAAATCTGAAGAATTGGGCAAGTGATCGTTACTGGGCTGGGATCAGCTGGCCTCCCCACAGAGGTCTGGGATGAGAGGAAGCCTTTCTGGAGTTTTTAGTTGTTGGGGGAAGCTGCACATTGAGTGGAAAGCATGAAGAATGGACAGATTCAAACAGTATACAATAACCAGATTTGAATGCTGGTTGGAGTGGATCTAGCATAGGTTTTGTGGCTGGCGAGGCAGCCATACTGAGAGGGTCTCAGTGGCCAGGGGGCTGCCATTGTGGGAAGGTGGTGAGAAGGTCTTGGCAAGGGCCTAAAACATGGCCGTCTTAATTCCACCTGCCAGGATCAGAACTCTACTCTTAGGACAGGCTCAGTGACTCCTGCACCCCACAGGAACTGAGTCAGGGGGTACTGTGAGACCTCCCCCTGAAGGATACTTATGAGCTTTAATATCCCAACCCAACAGAGTCTGAATGCTGATAGTCATTAGCATTTAGAATGCTATCTGAATAGGCTTAGTGCCTATCACTGAAGGCAACCAAGTTTGCAATAAGGACCATAGAGGTTACTGACTGTGCTCTCTGTCTCCCCAAAAAAACCACAGTGCCACCTCAGTGCCAGTGACATACTACAACATACTGTCATCAACAGCAAGGACTTCTGTTTGAAACAAAGGAGACAGTGAGAAGGAAAGAGGAGGACAAGGAAGTGAACAAAAAGAAAGAATACATGAAGAGGAACCAACAGAAAAATTCAGGCAACATGAAAAACCAAAACAGGAACTCCCCCAAGGGACCTTGAGGCAGCAACTGCAGAAGAATCTACCTATAAATAATTAATAGACTTGAAATAAAGGGAATTTAAAATATGGATAATAAAGATAATAAAAGGAATGGATGAGAAAATGGAAAGACAGAAGCAAAAGTTGGACAAGACATATATAGAATACAAAAAGAATATGGCAGAGCTTAAGGAAATGAAGGAGACAATCAGGAATGTAAAGACACAGTAGAAAGTATCAAAAATAGGTTTAGACCATGAAGAAGAAAGAACCTCACAACTAGAGGATAAAGTTTTTGAGTTAACCCAGGAAACTAAACAGGCAGAAAAGAGAGAGAAAGCAGAACAGGTGCTTAAAGAACAAGGAGACTCCACAGAAGCATTCAAACATATGAGTAATAGGGATTCCTGAAGAAGACTGTCCCAAAGGAATGGAGGCCCTACTGGAGACTATCATAAATGAAAACTTCCCAAATTTTACTAAAGACCCCACCACACTCCTTTCAGATGGATATCGAATCCCAAGTCATCTCAAATCAAACACAGCTTCTCCAGGACACATTGTAGTGAACCTGTCCCAAGTCAAGATGAAACAAAAAATTCAGTAAGCAGCCAGGAGTAAGCACCAGATTAGTTAGAAACAGAAAAGTAAAATCTCTAATAACCTTAATCAGAAACAATAAAGGGGAGATAAAAACCAATGCCACAGAGACATAAGAGATCATCTCTGAGTACTATAAGAAACTCTCTGCCCAGAAATTTGATAATGTGGAGGAAATGGATCAATACCTGGAATCACACCCTCTCCCTAGACTTAACCAAGAAGAAATTTGTCTCTTGAACAGACTGATTTCAAAACCTGAGATTGAAGAAACTATAAAAAATCTCCCAACAAAAAAATGTCCTGGTCCAGCCTTCATACCAGAATTCTATAAAGTCTTCAAAGAAGAGCATATACCCATACTGTAGAAATTATTCCAAAGAATTGAGAAGGAAGGAATCTTCCCCCAACACACTCTATGAAGCAAACATCACTCTGATACCAAAACCAGGAAAAGACCCTACTGAAAAGGAGAATTTCAGACTAATTTCTCTAATGAATATAGATGCAAAAATCTTCAATAAAATCTTAGCCAATAGAGTACAGCTCCACATTAAAAAAATAATGCATCATGATCATCTCAGGGTGTCATCAGGTGTCATCTCAGGGATACAAGGCTGATTTCACATAGCAAGTCCATAAACATAATTCACCATATCAATAGAAACAAAAACAAAGACCATATGATCCCCCTTAATAGATGCAGAAAAAGCATTTGATAAAATACAGCATCATTTTCTAATTAGAACACCAAAGAATGCATAGGTGGCACATTTCTTAATCTGATCAAAGCCATCTACAACAAACCCATAGCTAATATTATACTGAATGGAAAACTGGAAGCTTTTCCACTTACAACTGGAACCAGACAAGGTTGTCCTCTATTGCCCCTACTATTCAATATAGTGCTGGAAGTTCTAGCCAATACAGTCAGCAAGAGAAGGAAAGAAAGGGCATCCAAAGGGGTGCAGAGGAGGTCAAATGCTCATTCTTTGCAGTTGACATGATCTTATGCTTAGAGAACCCCAAAGGCTCAACCACCATACTCCTGGAGGTGATCAAAAAATATAACAATGTCTCAGGATATAAAATCCATGTCCACAAATTAGTAGCCTTTGTATATGCCAATAACAGCTAAGATGAGAAGCTAATCAAAGACACAATTCCCTTCACAGTAGCTTCAAAAAATATGAAATACCTTGGAATATACATAACAAAAGAGGTGAAGGACCTCCATAAAGAAAATTAAGAAACCTTAAGAAAAGAGATAGCAGAAGAAATTAACAAATGGAAGAACATACCATGCTCTTGGCTGCAAAGAATCAACATTGTCAAAATGTCTATTCTACCCAAAGCAATCTACATATTCAATGTAAACCCCATTAAAATACCGTCATCATACTATCATGATTTAGAAAAAACAATTCTTCATTTTGTATGGAACCAGAAGAAACCCTGTATAGCCAAGGGTATTCTTAGTAACAAAAACAAAGCTGGGTATCACCCTACCAGACTTTTGGCTATACTAGAAGGCCATAGTGATCAAAACAGCATGGTATTGGCACAAAAATAGAGAAATTGACATTTGGAACCGAATTGAAAACCATGAGATGAAACTAACATTTTATAGCCACCTGATCTTCAATAAACCAAACAAGAACATACACTGGGACAAAGAATCCCTATTCAATAAATGGTGCTGGGAGAACTAGATAACCACACGCAAAAGACCAAAACTGGACCGGCACTTCTTACCACTTACAAAAATTGATTCGAGATGGATAAAAGATTTAGATCTAAGGCATGAAACAATAAAAATCCACAAAGAAAGAGTGAGTAAAACACTTGAAGATAGAGGCCAGGCAAAGCTTTTATGAAGAAGACTTCTGTGGCAATTTCAACAACAACAAAAATAAACAAATAGGACTTAATTAAACTGAAAAGCTTCTGTACAGCTAAGGAGACAACAACCAAAGCAAACAGACAATCTTCAGAATGGGAAAAAGATATTTGCATATTATGAATCAGACAAGAGCTTGATAACTAGGAGCTACAGAGAACTCCAATTAATCAACAAAAAAAGACCCAACATATATCACTGGGCAAGAGACATGAATAAACCTTTTCTAAAGAAGATAGATGAATGGCTAACATATGAAAAAATGCACATTGTCCCTAATCATCAGAAAAATGCAAATCAAAACTGCCGAAATATCACCTAACTCCAGTTAGAATGGCCCATATCACAAAGTCTCAAAGCTATCGATGCTGGCATGGATGTGGAGAGAAGGGAACACTTTTACACTGCTGGTAGGACTGCAAACTAATACAACTTTTTGGAAGGAGGTATGTAGAATCCTCAAAGAACTCAAACTAGACCTCCCATTTGACCCTGCAATTCCATTACTAGGCATCTACCCCCCCCCAAAAAAAATCATTTTATCCTAAGGACATTTATACTAGACTGTTTACTGCAGCTCAATTTACAATCATCAAAATGTAGAAACAGCCTAAATGTCCACCAACCCAGGAATGGATTAACAAGCTATGTATATTCATACCATGGAATACTATCCAACTGCTAAAAAGATGGAGACTTTACATCTTTTGTATTAACCTGACTGGAGCTGGAACACATTCTTCTTAGTAAAGCATCACAAGAATGGAGAGCCAAGAAGCCAATGTACTCAATTCTAATGTGCAGGCAGTAGATGAGCTAACAAAAGGGAGGGTAGGGGAAAGTGCAAGGGGGGAGAGGGGAGGGGAATGAGGGTCTCAGTGTACGGCATACCTCGTGGGGTGGGACACAATTATAAAAGGGACTTTGCCTAATTCTTTCTACCTTCAATGAATCCCAAACAATAATTTTTTTTAAAAAATCAATAACAGAAAAATAAAATAAAGTAAAATAAAATAGTGCAAAAAGAAAAAAGCAGATACTATGTAAATGAAGACACAAATCGAGGTTTCAGAGTTTAAGATGATGTGAAACAATAAGCTGCCTGATCCAACTGACACAACTGTTTCCAGAATCATGTAAAATAGCCAAAAGGATATTTATTAAACATCATTTAGTCCAGTGGATATAGTCAATTGAGCTGTATGAAAATTATGAGTTACTAATAGCAGTTAAAATGAAATTAGCAAATAATAGATATATAAACTATTAGAGTCAACAGCTGCAAGGTGATCCCTATCACATCATAGTCATTTGCATTCCAATAGGCTTCTAATTTGGAGGAAAAAGAACAGTATGATGGCCACCCTGTTGTGAGGGCATAAGGCACACAAGCATGCTTCCTAGACACCTACAGACGTGAATTCAGCACTGATCACTGTCAGCAATGTAGCTGCTGTCATAAATAGTGCAAGAAGCAATGATCCAATCTCAGGCCTTCCTTTTACAACAGAGGATTCACAATTGTCACAGAGAGATTTGTTTTCCTGATAATAATCAGCTCAAAAGAGGACTTCAGAAAGAACGATTCCTCATATGCTTTTCCACTAAAGAACTGAGGGACAGAGAAAGAGGGAAATGAGGGTTAAACAGTGGAATAAGATAGAAAAAGGCAGATATTCGGGAAAAGCGGTCAGAACACAAGAAGTAAGAGTGCTACTGGAAAAAAGAAAAAGACAAAAATGAAAGTAAGTGTGCAAGAGAAGACGAAGACTGAAAATTTGAAAAGAATGACAAGTGGAATTAGTCATCCCCTCACAGAGAAGGATAAAATAGAAAGTTAATTTGTATTCAAATCTAAAATCCTCAAAACAAATCTATCAACATGCACTACAATTGGCATTTACAGGCTCTTAGTATTTGAATATTAAATTCTGTTTTGAGCATCCAAGTAAACAAGCCCAAGGAACTCCATAATTAAATGACTAGAAAGGACCTTGAGAGCTGAAAGGGCACGTTCTTATTTGTTCTCCTGGAGACAAACCATTTTATTTTTTTCTGGTTAATGTTAGGGTACAAACAATCAAGTCACAATATTTGGATTTGTTAGGTAGAGTCTCTCTTTGTAGTTGTGTCCTGACACATATATATTTTTTTTAATTGACTGCCATAAATACCACCCAAGATTCTTCAGCCAAATAGTGAAACTTTGAGAGCAACTCCAAGAACAGCAGTGAGAAAAGGGGAATAGCCTCTCCTGGCGGTGAGCCTACCCTAAGAGAAGACATATTCAGTTGGCTTCCTCCATGGCATAAGAAAGCAGGCTTCACCGAAGTCAGGCAAAATCTGTATGTTAGGGCTAAGTTCAGACTCTCACATCTGGCTGACACACAAGATCATAAAATTAATACACAGACAAGGAATAAGATTATGGTGAGAAGGAAAAGGACATGTGGAAAAGTTCTGGTGTGGCCAAGGTCCTGAACTTTGTGAGCAGGGGCTTTTAACCTTGACCTTGTTTACAGTCAACCATGCAAGTTTTTCTCAGCTATGCAGCTGACTTTTTTAACTGCTTTCGCCTGGGTAGGGGTTGTAAGCCATGGGCTGTTTGATAGCTTGATCGTGATAGATTACAAAAGCTTTCTCAAGAGATGACTAGCTGCTTTTATGAGGTTGGTTCACACACTGCAGGGATTTCCTAGGCAAATGCTGTAGAGCTACATGGTCCATCAAGCCACAGGCCAGGCCAGGCACCCAGTTGGTGGGGAGGGACCTTCCTTTGCAAGCACAGGCATCCTCAGCATACGGGGCACCTTCCTTGGATTTGGCCAGTGGAGGTATGCCTGAGGCAAGGATTCAACCATAGAGAAAAGAGTCTTCCCATATACAGGCCTTGTAGGCCTTAGGAGGTGAAACTCGATTTCCTACTTTTATACTGCAAAGTGGCTGAGGTCCGTATGTGCCACAGAGTGCTCTTTAACTTCTACCTTTACTCTACTGGGGCCAGACCTAGGCAGGAAACATCAGATCAGCTGCCCTCGGTGCCATTCTGTACTCTGAGCAAAGGCAAACAAAGAGTTGGAGAGCTAACCTTACCTCGTGTGGCTTATTTACAGGTGTAAGGGTTCCTCCCACCACCCACCGACCCTACCTCTTCCCATCCCCAAGTACAATTCTCAAGCTGGCTCTGGATTAATTATTTAGGAGGAGAAATCCTCTTAGGAAGCTTAGGCTTCTGAGACCAAGAAATTATCTAAGAGGAGGTAACAGGAGAAACACAAAAGCAAAAGGAAAGTAAAAATTGCTAGGACGTAAAAATGCTACATAGAAAAAGGAGATATCTCAAATACATCCTGATGGGTGACAGGGAATACAGTCTGCAAATTCCTAACCTTTGCAACAGACAGCCACACTTCAAGTGTCCTCCTCCAAGACGGCTTGTAGACATGGCTTTCCCTTATCGGTAAATGCATTAGTGGTAAACCTAGCCTCTTTTTTTTTTTTTTTTAATTTGGGGGGTTTTGTTTTTTATTTTTTTTAAGACTGGGTCTTACTCTATAGCCCTGGATAGAGAGTACAGTGGTGTCGTAGTTCACAGCAAGTCAAATTCTAGGGCTCAAGCAATCCTCTTGCATCAGCCTCCTGAGTATCTGAGGCAATAGGTGCCAGCCACAACACCTTGCTAGTTTTTCTATTTTTAGTAGAGGTGGGGTCTGGCTCTTGCTCAGGCTGGTCTTGAACTCCTGGGCCCCGGTGATCCACCACCTGCCTCAGCCTCCCAGAGTGCTACAATTACAGGCATGAGGCACCACACCCAGCCTAAAGCTAACCTCGTAGGGAGAGATTTTTTCCTAATACATTTATAAGTTCACAAACAACTGGAAAAACAAAACAAAACAAAAAGACCAAAAACCTGATTAGTGGACTGAAGGGACAAAACCAGGAAGGTTTCCTCCATCCACTCTCTCTCATTCACAACCCCTGCATATCTGCTATGGACAGTGGCAAGATGCAGTGAAAGGGTCTAGGAACATAAATGGGGCCAGGGACAATCACTTTCAAGGGCAGGAAATCCCTTTGTTTTATTAAATTTGGTTAATGTGGAGCTAGCACCAGGACTATTTTTTGTGTCCTACTCCTTGCATTATTTACGAAAGATAATAATGCAAGGGAATATTTCAACTTGAGAGGCCCAGAACCTGTTGTTTTAGAGGCCAGAAGGTGCCCAATTCCACCTGGGCAAGAGAACCTTTTTGGCTGAGACTGAGAGAATAAGCATTGAGAGATGATTTAAATTTGATGTTCTACAGTTGTCCTAGACTTTGCAAACCCCTTTGGGAATGTAATCTTTAGACTTTAATATCTTGGAACTTCACAGTCAGAAGAGATTCATATTTACGTGGAGGACATGTCTATTTTGTTGGTACTTTATTATTGATGTGTGATATATTAATGATGTCATCTGACCACTGCAGAATCTCGGGAAGGGCTATGGAAACAACATGAAGGACAATGATTTGAAACAGGAAAGGAAATAAAGAAAAAACATATCACCTTGGGCACAGACTGGCTTTGGTGTGGGTTTTATCATTACGCTGCTTTGACCCACTTCAGAGCCTCCTGTCCACTAGTGGTCTCTAGGATGATACCCAGGGGAACCATGGTTAGCACTAGAGGAGTGGTTTCAAGAAGGCAGGAGCAGCACTTACAGACTGTTGATCTCTGAGCCCAAAGGGGCTAGCCACACCCTGGTTCATGATGAAACCACCAGGTCAAGGATCAAACCCACTGTAATGAAAGGTGGGAGAAGACTGAGAAAGACTGACACTCCTGCTATTTTCTCATCCGTTCCAAGCCTAGGCCTTTCTCTCCTCCATTCTTACACCCATTCATCATGGTGCCCACTAAAAGAAGAAGGAAGATGGCCATACCTGCAGTCTGAAGGATAAGTTCAATCCAAGACAGTGTTCAAAGGTCTCTCTCACCTTAAGCCCTCATAAGTCAGTGGACAGGTATTTTCTAAATGCCCATGTTGAATTAGGCACTATGCCCAGTGCCCTGCCCCAGGTGCCGAGCACCATATCTATGCCCAGCTAGGTCTTATCAGTGGCTGGATATGCTGGAAACAAATATTTTTACATATGATGAATTAATCATAGGACAGGGATAAAGAAGCAGTGAAAAGCAAATAAGGTGAAGTGCCTATAAATGGATTTAAAGACTAATCAAATTAAGACACAAATATCTGTTTTGTTTTCAAGATTCTACAAAATCAATTTGATAGTCCCATGAAGGAATTGGCCCAGTGACGTCTGCATGTTTGGATGCTTCTTCACACTTTTAACTTTCTAGAAATCAGAGTTTCATAAGTATCTAAGAATAGGCAAAGGATATCATTTGACTCCGTTTTTAGGAATTGAGAAATGATGACAACAACTAATATTGCTACACATTACTCTGTGCCAGGCATTACGCTAAGAGTGCCACACATTTCATTCTTTGAATCTACATAATAATCTTATGAGGGAGGTGACATTTCCTCGGTGACAGGGGAGAAAACTGAAACCTCACTGCCGTTTAACTGCCTAGTCCTTGCTTGTAATCAGCATGCCTTCCTTGTGGAAGCTCATGCACCGGTTGCCATCTCACTCCGCTCTGCAGAACACGCTCAGAGGATTCAGCCTCTCAGCACCTGAATGAAATAAGATCTCTCTGGTGCTCTGACTTCAGCGTCCTGGCTCTTAACCCACAACACATACAAGGATGGGGGCTACAGGATAACTTCTAGGGGCGCGCAATTGCAAACGACCCATTCGCCTAACAGGAAACCTGTGAACAAGTTATGATATAATCCTCTGATGTTAAACTAAGCTGAGAAAAAAATAAGCCCTAATATGTGATAGGAGAAAATGATTTTTGCCAGGCTGCCAGACTGTACTGACACTGTACTGACACTGGGCAAGAGTCAACCTGTCCTGGCTTCAATACTAGGTACCCGGGAGACACTGGGTGAGTTAAAAGGAGCAACCTCCCTTTGCTCCCAGTTCCTCATATGTAACAGGAATAATAATACTACCTGTAACAGAGCTGTGGTGAGGATCCTGTGAGTTGGTATAGATAAGTAAAGGATTTATATCTGTACCTGTACATATGTGGTATTATTTCAGTTACATTTATTAATATGAGGATTAAAAAGTCCATAGTACATATTCAAAAAGTGTGATTGAACACTGATGGTAAAATATAAAGTTATATTTATTTCCTCCTTCAACGTCCGTATATTTTCCCACAATATTCACAGCACTAAAAATGCCATTGACATCACATTATTGTTTGTTTAAAATAGGCCATTTCTTGCGATTCCCTTTTATGTGTAATGAACACAGCATGTTGAAGAACCGAGGCAGATTATAAGCAACCTGGTAGTGAAATAACCCAATAGTACAACATAAAAAGAAATAATTCTGGAGGAACATATGGGAAATCAGCAGGATGAAAGAAGTTAGGCTATTTCCAATAAGGAACTGATTTAATTGACTGACACATATTAACAGCGTGCAGTAAAAACTGATTAAAAATAAGGAACCAATATTTAATATTCATATCAAATCCTCCCCCTTTATTTTGAAGATAGAACTGCCAAAAAAATAATAACTTTCTGGTTTCTCTGTAAAATCCAAGTTCTTTCCAATAACAATGGCATACATTTAAATTGTAACCAGCTAAATAAAATGTTATAAGCTAAACAGAACTCCAAGGTATTATGTTATTTAATGACATCATCATACTGCGTAACTTCTTCTAGACTTCCTAAATCTACAAGGACTCCTTCTATGGTGTCTTCATCACCATCCATTCCTTCTGCCCTGTAAAGACACATGAGACCTCATCCCACTGACTTCTTCTTCCAGAATCTTAGCCCTTGCTCATATAAAGAGGGCACTTTTCACACCTCTGTGGCTTAAAAGCCTTTTGCATTGTCTTGATTCTTAAAACTATTCCTAAGGAGTTTCTTCCTTTCTTATTGTACCCCTAGATCTGCTTGACTTGGTCTATTCATGCATTGTTTCTGTTTTCACATGTACAGCTCTTTCTGAAGAGTTCACTAAGATGAGCTGTTTATTCTCAGAGTTTACTCACCTCAACCTCTCCACGATCCAGGCCATTAACCATAATGAAAATCAGGGCCCTACCATTTTCACTTTTTTTCCCTGCGTATCTTTTCCATGTGCAGAGCTTCCTTTGAAGTGAAGGGGCCCTCCATGTGGAAGGGATTCCAAATGATACAAAGCAGAATGAGAACTAAGTCCGTCGTCATCCATTTCTCACGTTCAAGGATGAAAAGACACACGCACAAGGAAAAGATGCCTCATCGTAATCAAGGCCTGAATAAAATTTGAGCATTTTACTAAAAGTGATCCAGAGATTTTCTTTGAGAGGGGGGAAAAACCCTTGGCAAATCATATTATTTAATAGAAAATTAATGAGCCTTTTATTTGTGTCAGGCAGAACACTGGCAATAAAAGAATAAACCAAAAAGAAAAAAAAATCCCAGAAAACAAAACAAATAAACAACAACAACAAAATAGACATAGTTCTTGACCTTCATGGAGCTTATGGACAAATAGGAGAATAGACGCATATCATCTGATGCAGATAAATGTAAAATCATAACTGTTGTTGGTGCTGCCAGGAATGGTTCTGTATATTGAGAGCTCTGACCTGTCAGAGGTATAAGAAGGGGTGTACTTGGAGTTTTTAGCACTTGCACTAAATTCTGAACTGTGCAGTGGGAGTAGGGGATGGAGGTGGCATGCTCAATGTAGCCCTGGAACATAAAGCAAGGGTGAGCCTTAGCAAGACTCGCCTGGGAAAGAGGCAGCCCATGCTTGGCCATGTAATTTATGTGAAGAAATTTGGTCTTAATCCTGAGAGAAAGGGGTAGCCTTTGAAGTGTTCAAAGTAGGGCAGCGATAAGAGATTTGCGTCATGAAAAGTTCCTTTCTATCTCTGGCTTAGTAAAGAGATTAGAGACAGGAGAAAGAGCACAGGGAGATCAGATCATTGCCTACTGTAGAATCCTAAGTCATAGATAATGATTACTTAGTGAAGACATGGGGGAAGCGACCATCTGGAGAAGCAGACAGATTTGAGGAATACTTAAAATGAATAATCAGTATGGTAAAGATAAACTGGACATGGAATATGAGAGCGAATGAGGTGTCTAAGGTAACTCCTGAGGTCTAAGTTTATAAAACTAAGCAGATGGCAGAGGCATGGCCACTAGAGAGAGGAGGAGAACTGGGCTCAGGGAGGTGAGGCTCAAGTTCAGTGTGGACATGTCAACTAGACCACTGGCTACAAAGAAGTCTAGATCAGGTGTGCAAACATGTGAACTTGTTATTTACAGGCCTGAGTAAGCTGTGGGTATGGGGGAAAAAACCTTAAAATGAGAGTTTGAGTAAGAAGAGGTGCTGGGAAAGCCATCTGGATGGAGAGGATGAGCCTGCTGAGAAGATAAGGCGAGGGGTAGACAGCTAGAAGAGTGAGCAGAAACAGAACACTGCATCTGCAGAAGTCAGTGGAAGAGAATGTTGTAATAAGATGAAATGTTTAAAAGGTCAAATGCCACTTTAAGATAAAAGTTAAAAAAAAATTATTGGTTTGTATATTACTGAAGAGATAATCTTCAAAATGTATCGTAAGCAGTATGGCATCGGTCTGCTCAATCCAAAGGAGTGATGGAGTCACAGAGCTCAACAGGGTAGCGCAGGCTGCCTTCCATATCAGGCCTTTGCCTTGAATTTCTGGATAGAGCAGATAGAGGTCAGAGGTCAGAGGGATTCACTTGCTGGGCTACCAGTTCTAACGGGGATGAAAGTATTAAACTGCTGAACCACCATGGTGACTCTGCTGATAACACAGGGGCTGGAGGACCTCTCCACATGCTGTTTCTGAGGCTCCATGGAGAGGGGAGCAGCCATGTTGGAATGGGGCAACAGATTTGCACTTTTCTCATCAAACTCCAATTTCACATCATGAAGCAGCACTTTCTTGATGTCTTCTAAATGTACAAAACATTATTCCAAAGTGTAAAAGAAAAATAAGTATTGATTGGCCAATGAAGAAGAATTATACTATCATCTTACACTATCAGAGAATTAGTTTTAAAAGAGTTCCTGAGAATTTTGGCCCCCACAAGGGAGCAACTAGATGTGTTGGCATTTGATCATTCAGCTTAAAGCTACAGAGTAATTCATCAATGTCAAGTGAAGAGAATTGCTAATCAGTTCCAAGATTTTGGGTTCCTGGAAAATCACAGGCCAATTTATTTCCCTTATAACACCTCTGAAGAAGAGTACCAATAATATTACTAAGGAGATACCCAGGGCACTCAGATGTTAAATAAATGCTAGTGGCCAATCATTCAGAGAGAACCCACCACCATAAATACAAATCTTTTAGGGCAGCGGTTCTCAACCCGTGGGTCACGACCCCTTTGTAACAATGAAAATACTTCACAGCATTAGGAAGGTTGAGAACCACTGTTCTAGGGAAAATGCTTTCATAGTTCCCACATGGAATCCTAATCTTAAATCTTTTCCAATGTAAGAGAATCAGGGACCTTCCTTCCTCACTTCTGATTGTTCTACAGATTTGGGCCATGCAGCCTGGGAGGATATTGACACCATCAAGCCAATAGCTTTGGTGAACTGTGGCTTCCACCTTGAACAAATCACAGACATACTTTCCTGTCACCCCCAATGACTTTAGCCCAAGGTCCCCAGGAGTGGCTTACCAACTCCCCTTGTCAGCCCCACAATCACTTATGTCTGGCCAGGTTGTCTTTCCTCCAAGGAAGTCAACACCCCTCACAACTCCCACCTTGCCCTTATGTCTCAGAACCCTTTCCAACATTTCTAAGGATTTTCCTGCTAGAAATTACAAGGGGACAAAACAAAGGACTCATTCCTATAAACAACCTCTTCCTCCTCCCTGAACTCCAGATACATTTTGACTTTCAAACAAAGACCAAAGACGATTCTTGTGGGGACCTTGAGTCATAAAGAGTGACTATAAGAGCCATCCGTGATAGATACATGGCTCTCCTACATGAATGTATCAGGTGCTCTTAAGCACAAGAGGGATTAGGCATCAGTGAAGACCTTAAAGGGACCAATGAGTTGGAGACAGGGTTGCCCAAAGTCTGTTTTAAGAAATGCTATTTCAGAAAGATATTCCATGAAAAAAGGGTTTCGTGGCTAAATACGTTTTAGAATTCCTGCAATATGATATCCTCTTTTCTCAGGTATGCACGGCACATACTTACATTAAAAATGCTGAGAAGTCTCAAGATAAACACGTCTCTTAACTTTGACATATTGGTAATGCAAAGTTCACCATAAAACCCTACTTTTATATCCAAAGTGTTTGAAATATACTTCAAAAAACAGTAGGTGCATAGAGCTAAGGGGGCCACCCATGAGAATACAGGTTCCTCAGATAGAGGAGATGGAAGGAATATCTGTTGGGGCTTTACCTCCCTTTCCCCCTCTCGAGACCCCCCCTCCCTAGCTTCTCACCCTCCAGGCCATGCTGGACTGGCTTCCAACCAGCACCAAACATGAAATGTGAGGAAAAAACACTGGACAAGGGGCACGTCAGGAAACAACGAGGTCCTACAGCAATGCTGGGGTGGGAGGAAGAAGAGCGAGGAAGTGAACAAGCAAAGGAGGAGGAGGCCCGCGAGAATCTCCCATGGATTCCCTTCAGGACGATCACACGTGTGTGCAAGAGACAGGCCAACCCAGAGCACAACACGGAAAACGTCACCACAGGCAGCACCACTCAGAGAAGGAACAAGATCAGGACACAAACCGGGAAAGGGGGTGAAAACAGTGTCCCAGAAGGAACTGGTATTTCATTAGTATTATCAAAACACTAGATTTATTTACACAGCAAGTGCTAACTTTGCAGAGCCAAAGAGAAGCTGAGTCTACATATTCCCTACAGATAGAAGATCCATGCGTTCCACCACCGGGTCGATGGTTATTGAATACTTACTATGTTAACTGAGTTAACTATGAAACCCGCATGGGTTTCACAATAAACGTGTAATTATATATTTGGCAATGATAAGTACTATGAAAAAGGAAAGGCACTAAGTGGCCTGAGTGTCCACTGTATGTGAATATGGGGTTAGGGAAGGGTGTTTTTCACTTAATTAGGAAGAGATTAAAGTTTTCTGGTACAATTCTAAGACTTCAAAAGGACAGCTTTATTAATAATAATAAAAGTGATTTCTAATCCTTAAAAAATATTTACTATGAACAGGATGCACTTTACACAGATACACTCACTAATCTTCTCAGCAATCCTGTGAGATAACACTGCTGCTCTTCCTCTTTGATCTCTGAATACTGTGCAGCCTAGCGAGACTAAATTTTATGACATGAATATTTCAGGAGCAAGCGACAAGCGGGACGCCAAACTCATCTCAAACGCTGGGACTGTGCTCTTAAACACCGCTCTCTATTATCAGGGATTAAAAAAAAAAAGGCAGAAATTGCTATAGTTTTCCTTTTTCTTATTGGATAAAAATTGATCTTTGATGTGAAGGAACTGGTTACCTTTGCATAAATGACACCTATTAAAAATGAGAAAGAAAGAGAGAGGAAAAAATTAAAAAAGAAAGAAAGACTGAAGAAGTCTAGGGCCGGGGTGACTGTGACAAAAGAATCTCCTAGATTTAGGAGTCAAAAGAGCACCAAGGGCGTGGAAAGGGCCAAGATTTCATAGTTGATTTTTAGCTCCATCTTATCAGTTGCAAGGCTTTGGAGAAACTACAAAGCCTTTTGGAGGCTGTTTCTAGGGGAAAAAAAGATTAGAAGTCCAAGTTCTGGCACTGGACTTTGTGCGTTCAAATCCCAGCTCTCCCACACCCTAGCACAAGTCACCCAGCCTCTCTGTGCCTCAGCTGCCTCAGTCCTGGAGCTATGCCTACCTAGACCTCGAGGTCATTGTCAGGATTAAAGAAAATAATGTAAACGTCTTAGAACAGGGCCAGTGTATAAGAAATGCTCAATACGTGTTAGCTATTTTCATTATTATTCATCAAAATGGAGATTTATACTCTGCAAGGTTGTTTGAAGAAGATAGCACCTCACACAGCTTGATAGAAAACAGCCGTGCAATAAATTATAGCCATTATTATGATTATGATTATTAAAATATTAAGTGTGCCAAAGAATGACAGGTAGAAGTATAAATACATATAGCAGTTTCTGGGCAATGTAACACTCTAATGAAATAAAAAGCAGCCCGTCTAGGATACTATTTCAATGAATAATAAAGAAGCTCCCATGGCCCACAAGGCTTTCTTCCTTCTCTGAATGTTTATTGTATTCACTCTCTGCATTTAGCACTTACATCGCCTGGTTCTGAATTACTTGAAATTGTATTTGCTGTGCCTCCATTTTCCCAAAAAGATGATGGTTGAAAGCATGATTTTCTGGATTTGTAGGTCCGTTCTGCAATTTACTATCTGTGTGAACTTAGGTAAATTCTTAATCTAGCCATGCCTTTTTTTTTTTAATATATCTGAGAATTACAACAATCTTAAACTCAAGTAGATATCATGTGTTAAGGGAGATGAATGGACATGAAGCACTCAGTAGAATGTCCAGCATCTAGTGAATGATCAATAAATAGATATTATTGGGTGGCACCTATGGCTCAAAGGAGTAAGGCACTGGCCCCATATGCCAGAGGTAGTGGGTTCAAACCCAGCCCTGGTCAAAAAACTGCAAAAAAAAAAACCCCAGCACCAAGGGTTATTTGTAATCATACAGGAGACATACTGTATTGTCACAATGTCTGAGAGACATCTACTGATTTGAGGTCAAGGATGATAAAGGAAGAACTCTCCCACCAAAAATCAAAATTAAACCTGCTGACATTCAAATATATTTGGGTGCTTAGCTCTAATTGGTAAGCAACTCAAATTGGATTCATTATAAGATTGCAATTTATAACATTCTGAACCACATTTCAGAGCTATATGCAATAATTTTTGTGGTAACATACATTTTAGGTGGGAAACTTAAATTGTCACAATAGGCAAGCCTAAGATGACAATTCTGGATAACAATTATATTTTAGAACTAATTTTCTTCCTCTAAATGATAAAAAGCATGTTCAAGATTAACAAGCAGATTTAACATATTCTAGACTGTGTTAATACCCCGGCTTACATCATTATTTTACAGAATATTTACATATCTGGTCATTTAACTTCAGATTTTAAAATATTTAATTCGTTCATTCAATAGGTATTACTTGGACACCTATTGTGAGGAAATTCTGGGCTAGATGTGGAGAATATCATAATGAAATTGCAACGGCCGTCCCTGACCTAACAGAGGGGGACAGATGTTAAACATGTAAACACAGGAACCTTGGGTGAGAAAAGCACATATTTCTATGGGCATAGACAGCGGATGGAAAACAGGGTGGAAGCCAGGGAAAGTGCTTCTGGGGAAGAGCTATTTAAAGTGAGGTAAAGGAGATGTTCTTTGGGCAATAAAAGAAGATATTCTAGGCACAGGAAAGAACACACAAACAGTCTCGACGGGGGTGGGGGGGCACTGACTGAGGAGCACAGAATGCAGAAGAGCTAGGGGCAAGAGAAGGAACCAGAAGCAAGCAGAGAAGGAATAAGGGATATCTGCAGTCATCAGATGCCATCCATCTCATTCTAAGCGTAAAGAAATGAGGTAGGGCTCAGCGGCTAGGGCCCCAGCCACATACACTGGAGCTGGTGGGTTTGAACCCAGCCTGGGCCTGCCAAACAACAATGACAACTACAACCAAAAAATAGCCTGGTGTTGTGGCAGGCGCCTGTAGTCCCAGCTACTCAGGAGGCTGAGGCAAGAGAATCACTTAAGCCCAAGAGTTTGAGGTTGCTGTGAGCTGTGATACCACAGCACTCTACCCTGGGCGACATAGTTAGACTCTGTCTCAAAAAAAAAAAAAAAAAGGAAATGGGTTCAGACTCTTTTTCTCTTTTGACACCAAAACAAAAAATACATCAACTGTTTCACTTGTTTGTAATTTTAGCAAAAAGTTTTAGGGGAAGGTGTGGGAACTTCTGGTTAGAGTCAGTCTCTCAGTAATTAGTGGATTTTAATTACCCACAGTCTTCCTGACCTCCTTAATCATGGCTAATTGAAAATCGGCTGTAACTCAAGATACTCTATGAAGAAACTTAATAAAGTATGCGACAGACGAATTCCTCATTTCTACTGGAAACTAAAGAGCATACAAGTAACAGGCCTTCTGATTTCTGTTGGGAAATGGAGAGGCCCTGGTAAATATCAGTCATCCAGTGCAGCTATTTTGTTAATCCTGCAAACCAGTTGCAGATGTTGGCTCAAATAGCTAGGCTTTGCATCTGTAATTTTAAAATTGTCTCACATTTCTAAAACCTGACTCGCATGCGCCGGAAATCAGTGACATGAATTATGAACTTCAGGAAGAGGAGACGCACAAGAAATGCCAGAAGTGATAGGAAGAGCGGTGGCCGGGCTGTGTGCACAGGATGAGTGAAGGATGACATGGTTCCTTCCTCCAGGACGTAGACACTGCAACCAGTCATTGGAAAATGAAACCCTGCAAGTGGATGTACCAAACAAGAGGAAGTCATTTATAGATAGTTGAGTTCTCAAAAACAAATCCTCCTTTTCCCTTTCCCCTCCTCCACTTCATAGCAGGTCAACAGGAAGACCAGAGCTGCTGGAAAAGAAAAAGATTTCTCAAAAGAAAAAAACTGAGGACACAAAGGTACACTAAAAATTTCGTACCTTAATTAAGAAAATCATTTTTAGTGGACTAAGGCAGGAAACAATAAAATGACTTGCTGTGAAACTAATGTTTTCATTATGATTGTACTTTTTGCATAAAAGATGTAAGTCAATTGAGACTAGAATCAAAACCTAGAAAAGGGGCTGGAGGTGGTAGAACCTCATGGCAAAAGAATTCCTATTATAGCACAAAGAATAGAAATTACTTACATTATGATAATGAGTCTCTATTTAATATTAATATTTGTATTCTCAAGCTCACTTTAATTTATATGCACCATTTCTAAAGTAGTGCTCCATCCAAGCAACAGAAATGGCAGCACATCTAATAATCTGCCCATAGGGGCCCATCCGTCACAAGCCAAGTGTGTAAATAACCTCACCAGGAATCAGGACAAAAACTGCAGCCAATTATTTGGTGAGGCAAGAGCACAGTGCAAAGCTTCAAGGAACTGAGGTTCGATTAAAAAACCAGGACACTCATTTCCTGGATAGGGAACATTCATCCCATGTAATTCAGCCTCATGTAATTCCCCGGGGTAGGGAACGGGTTGGTTGCTGAGTCAAGGCAATTTCAGAGTGACTTTGGGGGTAAGACATTTCATTCCTGAGTTTACCTAACACTCTACATGTTTACATTTTGTTCAATACATTGTCTCTAAATTTTATTTATTTTCTGCACTTGTATAATTAGGAAATACACAACGCTAGGCAAATAAACCACTTTGTCTTTCAAGAATTTTCCCCATAAATCTGACACCAACATTAAGTCTTTCAAGCTTCTAAGATTACTCCAGTTCAATCACAGTCCTGCCATACACCAGGCAAATTAGATTAGATTAGATATATAGATTAGAAGATTAGAAGATATATATTTATCTGAGGAGGTAAAATAGGATTGTTTTCAAACAGGATTATCTCACTATATAACAAAATTAAATTTTTTTTAAATGTATGAAAAAATGTCCCAACAATTGATACTCATGCCAGGATTAATGCCCTGACATTTAGGTATCTAGATGCTGATATTCAAGATAGACCAGTGAGTCCGGAAAGAAGCTGAGGAGAGAGCCCACAGGCTCACCCCAAGGTCCCCCGTGCCTGATTAATAAGTCCAAGAGCTTTCTCTTCTATGAATACATATTGTAGCACTCTCTACCTGAAATATTTTAACAGCATAAAGATGTCCCTGGATTAAATATTCTGACTCAGGGAAAGTTCTATAATATATTGCTCTGAGTGTGGAAAGACACATGCCCTAGGGACGGAAACTGTAATTTGCCTAGGTCATGGTCAATTTGGGACACAGTTATTTTCAGTAGATTTGATTTCAATATGAGAAGCAATGAACAAAAAATAACAAAAGAGCTCTACTGACATATGCTCAAGAATTTCTCATCTTCTGTTTACTTTTATTTTCACTGTGATAATGAACCAGTGGCATCCTTCCCAAAGAGCTTTCTAGTATTGAGTATGGACACCAGCGCTAACAAAAGATCCCAGGACACCTTTACAGCCAACGAGGTTTTCTAATTTGTCCTTTGCTAAATGGCTCAGTTGAAAGACCAGGAATTCTCTGAGTTTAACGTAGAAGGACATCGAGATCCCTGTGCAGAAATCTTCGTGTGTGAACTGGTGGTGAATCTCTCAGCCGGGCAATAGCTGGGAGTTCTCTTGATCCCTTTCACGTTCCGCTTCGTAACTGTGCTGGGCTTCACCAGCTTCTTAAGACCTCCATGTACATCCTACCGCTCTTGCTCACAGCAAATGAGCCAGGACCCTGTCTTACCTAGCAAATCAAGATGATCAAGGATAAAGTACACAAAGTTTTTCTGTCCTCATCACTTTCTGTGACATGTCTCTTTCAGTGGGAATTTTATTAGTATTGCATATTCATTCTTTTTAAATAAAGAATAGGCTTATTTCAAAGGTAAAATACACTGATTTTAGGGCAGCACCTGTGGCTCAAAGGACTAAGGCACCGACCCCATATGCCAGAGGTGCTGGGTTCAAACCCAGACCCGGCCAAAAACTGCAAAAAAAAAAAAAAAACATTGATTTTAAATTGAATAAAAAAATGAATTCAATGACCAAACAGTCACCCCCAATAACCAAATAGAGCTGATGCCAGAAAAGCAAGGATGGTTAGTAACTATACCA
Organism: Otolemur garnettii; assembly: GCF_000181295.1. Lineage (NCBI taxonomy): Eukaryota > Metazoa > Chordata > Mammalia > Primates > Galagidae > Otolemur > Otolemur garnettii. Next base: position 20,788,669 of record NW_003852411.1, read on the forward strand.
ATACACTGAATGATACAATTTGTATTAATATGTAAGACCATGATCAATTGCTTTTAATAAAATTCAGTGCCCACTTATGATAGAGAAGCTCGGATGCAGAGGAATAGAAGAATTTATTTAGCATGCTAAATATATTTTAACCCAAAATTCAACATCAAAACTAGTGGTAAAAGAATAAAGGCATTCCCATTAAGATGAAAAACAGCTTGGAAAAATCTGCTACTATCTCATATGGCTCTGAAAGTAATAATATATGAAAACAGAAGATACAACTTCATAAACAGTTGAGATAGAAATCACAATTGAATAAAAAAACGATTACAGAATCGAGTAAATGCCCCAATACAAAACAAATGCTTAAACATCAATCATTTTCAGATAATAATTAGAAAAAATAATTTTGAAACTATCCTATGATGACAACAAAAAAGGACTTCCAGTTTATTGTACTTAAAAAATGTAAATTTACCTATATTAAGGGGAAAATAGGAAATTAGAATAAACAGAATAAACAGTGATCTGGTTTGGATGGTAAAGTAGAATGTGAAGAAAGTGAAACTTCAGCTCATCTTACTATATGGGTATTACACACATCCAATCAAAATCCAACGAGAACTCTCCTTGGAATACAATGAGATTTTAATCTCCAACTGAAAGGATAAGTTATCTGCAAAGACAAAATGCATTTTTGTAAAAAAGTAACGAGGGAAATAACCCAATAGATATTAAAGTGTATTCTACAGACAACTGTGATAATTAAAAGTGCGTCACTGGAGAGACAGGATAAGTAACGTAGGCATGCCCTAAGTTGGGGGCTCGGCCTTGACTAGGGCCGAGGCCAAAATTCTGCCAGTTTACACCCGACGACAATTCCATTGTATGACCTAGGGTGAACTATTGAAGCTTTTCTAAGCTTCAGTTACATCATTTATAAAACAGGAGATATAAGGGGACCTCCGGCACAGGGTTGCTATAGAGCTGCACAAGTTGATGCAATATATAGGCACAGAGGAAGGGGGTAAGAAACGTCAGCTGTTTGAACTTCACCTTAGAAATGAAAACAAGGTAACCTAAACAAATATCTGGACTCTCCTATTTATCTGAAATTAAAAAAAAAATGTGAGCTGCTATGATTATTACACTATTATTGTTGAAATTATTATACGAACAAGGAAGCAAATCAGTGATGAAGGTATGAATCACTCACACAATATTGGTACATCAGCTCCTTTGGAATAAAATAATAATAGCAGCCAGTAGTAATGGGAGTTGTTTTAACCTGCAAGGCTCTGCTCCCAGTTCTCTGCATTAACCAAGGTGTCTAATCCTCACAACGACCCTAAGAGGGGCTGCCATAATCACAACCTTTTGCAAATGAGGAAACAGAGGAACAGAGATATTAAGTAACTTGCCTATGGCTGACAAGCAGCAGAGCCAGATACTGAAGTCTGTCTCTACGTTCTGCTCCCCGAGGGAGTGTCCCACCTTGTACCAGGTGCCATGACAAATCCCAAATGGATTACAGAGACAAATGTCATGGCTTTATAAAAATAGTATATATACGTGGGTGAATATTTAACTGCTCTTGAAGGGGGAACCACCTTTCTAAAGGTACATGTGGAAGAATAAAAGAAAAAACAGCAGATAAAACTACAAAATATTTCTTAAAACTTCACCTCAAAAACTTCATAAATAAAACTTAAGTATATACATAGTGCAAGAAAATGAAAAAAAAAACTTGTTAGTAAATACACATATGACAAAGAGGTCAGTATCATCATTATATCAAAAATCTGTTATCAATCAATAAAAGCAAAGAGTTCCAAAGAGAATATAGACAAAAGTGTGAATGGGTCATTCAGGGAAGAATAATACCAGTGGTTAATAAAGCAGGAAAAATATGTCTTGTCACTCGTAAGTCTTAGACTAAGTGCCTATGGTTAAGAGGATATGTGATCGGCAAGAAAATAATTTCATCTTTATACAGCTAAAGATAAAAATCCCATAGAACTAAGGGAAGAAAATACAAATAAGATACAAATACTGTAAAAATGTTAAAAATAGTCTCAACCAAAATTATAACTTTTTGCTTTATAATATATAGTAAATGAACTTAAAGTCAAGTGATAGACAAGCAGAAAATGTTTGCACCACCTGCTATATAAACAAAACCATTATCTAGACTATTAAAAAAATCTTAAAAATCAGTAAGAAAATAACACAAATGGCACTTAAAATGGGCAAAGGATACATCAGACATTTCATAAGAGAAGAGATACTAATGTCTATTAAATATGTAAAAGGCTACTCTGCAACTTACAATAAAGGAATGCAGATCAAAAAAGTATATTATGCTCTCCACCAGATTACCAAAAATTATATAAAATGTAATTATCCATACTAGGCATCTAAATACTCACATACACTGTTGTTGGGCCTATAAACTGATCCAGCTGTTTTTAGAAACACTGGAAACAACAGGAACAGCTGTCCTTAGAGGAATGTTAAAGGCCACCCATCTATACTGTGGGGTACTGTCATATAATCCATGGGAAAAGATGTTTTGTCGTCTTTTGTGTATTTCCATGGAAAGATTTCTAATGGATCTCATTAACCAAGTCAAGTGAATTCAGGTCCAAATGTATTTTCTCGGCATCTACTATCCTCCAGGTTTTAGATGTTAATAGGGATACACCCATAAACAAAAGAGACAAAGATCCTTGCCTTTGTGGCACTTACAATTCTAGTGTAAAACATGTACACAATGTGACTATTTTTATTTTTTAAAACCCAGTGTGTCTTTGTGTGTGTGTGTGTGCGTGGACGTGTGTATAGATAACTCCAAAAAGGTAATGGTGGTTATACCTGTGTCGGTGGGCAGGACTGGGGGGAGGTGGGTATCAAAAGCATATTTACTCTGTGTGTGTTTTTAAATTTTTCACAATGAAAATGTGTCTAAGTATTTCTTGTGTAACTTACATGAAAATTATAGGTTCTGAGGTCGATGTTACATTGATGCTTTGTGTTTAAGAAGCTACACACCGCACTGAAGGGGAGAAGTGAAGCGACAGCCCACGAAAACCCGAGGAGTGACTTCTGGTTCTTTAGGGTAACAAACACCTCTGCCCTGACCACATAGGAAGTCTTGGTGGCCAAAGGACCAGAGAATGAGCTGGCTGGCAAGGAAGGAAATGAGAGCAATCCTAACCCAATGGAGCTGCTGTGAAGACAGGTGACCACTGAGAATCCCTGCAGACAGACTCAGAAGCAGTAAGGTTTGGCCATGGTGGAGGTTGGGAGGAGACTTTGAGTTTGACCTTTGAGGGACAACCAGCAACTTTTGTGGTACACTGACGTATAACCCATATAGAGCCCTTGCACCACCCAGCTGGCTGTGTAGTAACGAGGGAAAGCTTTGACATGTGGAGTTGAAATTAAAGAACTGGCGACTGAAACAGTCACGGCTACTCATCCAGGACCAGTGAAATGATGTGACCCCAATGTCCATAGATATTGAAATGAGTCATGAACAGGAGAACACGAAGATGTTATTTATCTATTAATTCAGGGGTAAGACCAGGTCTGAAATTACAATGGTTAATCAAATGATAGCTTCTCTCAGAGGGAGATGTTAAAATTGACAAATGGCACCAAAATGCCAAGGAATATGAACCACGTGGGCTTTTAGCTAACTTGAAATCGAGCATACCACACCTGTTAAAAAAAAAAAAAAAAGAAAGAAAAGATAGGCTGCAAAGAGGACAAAAGAGAAAGAGGGAGGAAAAGAGGGAAGCAGGCAGAGAGAGGGGGTAGCCGTGGGACAGCAGGACCCACGAGAGGAGAGAGGCCTTTGTTTCCCCAGTATCTCTTTCCCCTGCTGAAACAAGACCAGGCCTCTACTTCCCCAAGGAAAGACAAGAGTGGGCGTGTGGGGATAGATTCTGAAAGGGTTTTAGAAAGTCATTTGGAACAGACAGACTTTTCTCCTCACTGATTTTTAAGCTCTAAACCTTCCATTAAGATGCAACTTGTCTACAAAAATACAGTAAGCAAACCTGTGTTTTTTTGTTTCTCCGCCACCCCCCCACCCACCCAAGGAGCAGCATACATTAAGTGCTACTCTGAATAAAACTCTAGATTTAAAAGGTGCAGAACCAATTAACGGACAGTATATTTAACTAAGTGTGGCTTTCATGGACTCTAATCTCCATTTCATTAAAATAACGACTGTGGTATTTTATAAGCTATCAATGGGTTCTTGGGAGGTATTTTAATGAATTAAGGGAGAAAAACGGAAACAAAATCAAATAGCTATTATAGCTTTGGGTCGTTAATCAGATTAATCAGATTAATAAGCCCAAGTTCATTCTTTTCACAAAAAAATGTTTAAGTAATAAAAAACAGCAAATAAATTTGAATGATGTGACTTTCTGTGAGTAGTGGTTAAAGTACTATGATTAAGAGAACAAGGCCTACCATCAAATTGACTGGATTTGATTCCTGGCGCTACAATTTAGAATCTGTGTGACGCGGCAAATCTTGTGCCTCCACATGCCTCTGTCTCTTTATCAATAAAACTGAATGACAAGGATACTTACCTCATAGCGTTGGTGGGAGGAGTTAAGGAGTTAATGTGTGGAAAACATCCAAAATCATACCCAGATACCTAACTAGTATTAACTCATTTCATACTTACAAAAAACCTTATGAAGCAGTTACTATTTTTATCAGATTCTATTGGGAAATCCAAACAAAACATCCTGACATGACAATATCTTTAAAGAAGTCATAAATGTGCCTTATAAAAAGCAGCGCATCAAGACTAAACTATACAATTTCCAATAGCCTAAAGAAAATCAGAAGAATCATTAGAGTCTGGCTGCAGGGAAACTTGAGCTCAACATTTAATTATGATATTTAAAAAGACAGGAATATATACTTGCATTGATTAAAATAAACTATTGTTAGTTCATAAAAAAAAAAAAAAGAAGAAGAAAAGAAAAGTAAAGAAATCTGAGGACCAGCGAGGTTAAATAATTTGCTCATGATCTCGGAGCGACTTCCCAGTCCCAACTCTGAAGAATCACTATACTATGTTGCTTGTCAGCTTAGTATTGTCAATGAAATTGCTTTCAAAGGGAAAATAGGGGAGGGGAGAAATGAGAGAACACATTGGACAAACCATTAAATGTAATTAATGAAGGAACAGTAGGGTTTCAATAATTGGGTAACAATCCTCTGATATTCCTTAAAGGAGACAACATAAGCAGTAATCCCATTATCTGGATTAGACCATTCTGAATACCGACAGCACTCAGCAAGAACCTGCCTCCCTCTGTGATGCACTTTCTCCAGCATTTATCCTCTTCTCCCAGCAGCAGGTCTGACTTTAGGGTGGCAGTCCAGGCCCTGTGATCTGCTGAGGAGTCAGCCCTGCCCCCATGGGGTGTGGCCTAAGTCCATCAGTGGATCTCACTCTCTGGCCACAGTGACTGGTTCAGAGACAGGCACAGGAGCCAGGCCAGTCCAATCAAATTGAATCTTGGGAGTTTTTCTGAAAATCAGGGGGGAAAGATATTTCTGCTGGATTCAAACTAGGAAGGAAATTCCCTGTGGACTGACAGTAGTCATCTTTTAACCCTTTGGGACCCAAGAATGAGGCCAACAGCACAGAAGCAGACCAAAAATATGCAAAGATCAGAAGCAATGCATCATGGTACTCTGAGCCATGGATTGAACAGTACATTTAATTCTATCTCTGAAGCGTTAAATTATATAAAGTAATACACTTCTTTTTTTCCAAGATCGTTTCCATCTGAAAGAATCCTAACTCGTGCAGATAGTGGTACCCGGAAGCCAGAGGAGGGTAGGAGTTGAGTGACAGACCCTAAAAGGTGAAATCAGTCTGGTAGGGACAGGGTGGGGGAGAGCTGGGAGGAAGTTAGGGTGGGGATTTGGCAATCCAGTTGTAAAATAATGAATTAAACTCTCACCTTTTTAACCTTGGACTCAAACCATGTCCGTACAGAAGCTGAAGGACTAGGGGAGTTGGCAGGAAAACTTGAGGATGTTACAGGGCATGGAGAATATTTTGAGATCTGTAGGAGGTGCTAATATGGGAAGACGCAACTACTGGTAGTGTCTACTAGAACTAGCTTTCAGAAACCCTTCCTGGATAGGAAAGGTCTTTTCTGTTTATAGCCTACAATGCAAAAGATTGATAACTCAGTTACCTGGAGCCTTGCAGGTTGGGGAAAGCCAAAGTTCATACTCCAGTCTAAAGTTAGAACAATAGTGGGCACATGGTTGGCAAAAAAAAATAGACAATAAGCTTGGGACTAGGAGGTACCCTCGTGCCCAGGCTGGTGAAAACACCAGCTCTACCCTCTAAGGAAAACGTCTTCCCAGTTACACAATTTTGGCTAGATACAGTCTGGGGCCAAGGAGCATTTTAACAACGCTTTCTTGTCCTATACTCTAGATGCCAACGGAATGACATCAATCCTCCTGGCCTCTAACATATTCACACCCAGGAGACTTCACCCACTTTTATTCAGCTATCCATACCTTCTGAAGACGAACAAGGTTCCACAAATACCCATAGCTATCACTTGTTGGGGCACTCCTCCAGAGTCTGTTCTCTTATCCCAGTGACATCCCTGACTTTTAGGGGACATTCTCTTGACTCTTCCATCTTGAAATACAGCATCCTGCCCACTGACTTCCACCTCCCACCTCATCACTTCTTCCCCTTCATCCTAGCACAGATTTTCTCTGATTTCAGTAAAACTTTCAGGGCCCAGGGTTGTCCATTTCCTTTCAATCTTCAGTCAACATCTTTTGTCTTTTCGTTTTCAGATTGCATTTTCCTATTTTCCATGCAGTTATGGGCACCCAGAGGACTGAGTTCTGTTCAATGCACTGTAAGCGGAAGTGATGTGTGCCACTTACAGGATCATCCTTAAAAACCTCCTCACTCAGGCTCTGTCTCCTTCCCATCTGCTGGAAGAATGAAGAGTGTTCCAAAGTCCAGTTTGTCCCTGATTAAGAATGAGACCATAGAATGCATCTACATGAAGCAAGATGCATCCCTCCCCATCTTGAAGACTTTCATTTGAATTGTTAAGGCCTGGTGAACAAAACCTTTCTTACGGCAATCCACTGGAATTGTGGGGCTTGTTTGTTACTTGGTTGATTGATTGTGATTACTGATACATCCAGCAAACCATTCATATGAGATTACACAGATTTTTACAAACCCAACCTGTCTGCAAAAGTCTAACTCACCTCTCTGAACCATAGGTGCTGCCTCCCTAGAAAAACTCCAGCTGAGGATATCAATTCAACTGTCTGTATTCTCAGCTTTATGCTACCCTCTACCCACTGTAGAGTAGGAGAGTAATTCACAAGGCCAAGAGAACTAGTGCTACCACTACACCGTCAGATGGTCCCCAGCACTGAGCAGGGCTTGTCACAAATTCCTCAGGCCCTCAGAAACCTGATTCTATTGACCATAGCCTCCTTGAAACATTCTCTCTCATTGGTTTTCATTCCACTGCTCTGCACGTTTTTCTACGTCTCTAATCACTTCTTAGACTCCTTTTTTTCAGTTCCTCATTTTGTTCTAATTCTTTTTTCTCCATCATGCTTTACATCCTGTATTTCCTTCCATGCTCCCATCCTTTGGAAGTGATCTCATATACTCCCATGGCTTTAGCTACAATATATAAATGTAGTATCTGTACTTCAGCTACTACGTATAATGTGTGTATATAGACAACTATAAAATTGGTATCTCCAGTGTACATGAGTCCTGAACCTCAAACTCTAATGATACCGCCCATAGCCACAAGGTGGCCCCAAATTGAAATCAGTATCTCCTTCTCCCATCTTCACTGATGCTTGCTCCCCTTCTCCTGAACTCCTTTCATCAGTGGGTCCCACCAGCCATAAACATGGGAGGATGCCTTAACCACCCCCCAAACTATCAATACTTACCACCTTCCAATTCTAACCCCTGAATATATTATTTTTTGAATCTGTCTGCTACCAACATTTTCTCTCCTGAATTCTTTCATAACCATCCTCAACAATTTCCACATCTCTAGTTTTACTCCTTCAATCCACTGCACATGGCTAACACACAGATCTTTTTAGCACAAAAATCAGTTGTTGCTAAACCCCTTCTGTTGGAAGATCCTTCCATGGCTAACCAATGTCTTTGGAAGAAATAGTTCTCTGTCTCTTCTGGACTCTAGACACTTTCATCCAACTTCCCACTGGACATTTTGACTTCAAACTCCCAAAGTGTCTTACACTCAGAAAGCTACCCTTCCTGACCCTGGATCCAAAATGACTTTCTCAGTATTAAAGCACCACGGCCTTACCTGTGCCTAAATCAGAAATCTGAATGGCACTGTAGACGATCTTCAGCCCTCTCCCCAACATCTAGCTTACATTTTTTTTTATTCTTCCTACTTAATACCTCTTAAATTCATGACTTTTCCCTCAAATCCAGTACAAATACCCAAGCCCAGATCAGCATGATTTTTTGTCCTCATTAGCTTCCTAACTAGTTTCCTTTTCCCAGACTTGTCCTCCCCCCAAAGCCTTTCTCCACTCTCCAGGCAGAAAATGTCAATATGGGCCAGGCAGGGTCAGGAGGATCTAGCCTTGGAAAAGGAGGCAGACTTTAATTTTCTTATTTACCATCCTCCCCACTGGGCTGTGAGCTCCCTGGGGGCCAAGCTCTCTGAATACCCACCACAGATTTTATACACACAGGTTTCAAATACATGTTTGATGAGTGAAGAGATGAATGAAGTTTAAATTTCTCACCAGTCTAACTTTAAGTGAAATGTGTGCTCACATTTTTTTGTATATTTGTTGACATTTTTTTTGGTAGAACTATGAAAATTTTTAAGCAGACAAAAACAAATGTGATTGAGACTCTAAAGGAAATTTTTGCTTTCCTAAAATCATTCTAAAGCATTTCAACAGACACTGCACAGCAAATTCTTACCACCAGGAGTCCTAAAAAAATAAAATAAAATAGCAAAATGGATGAACCACTTGCCAGGATACTGCTGGGTATTTCAGCCCCACCAACCATAAAAGCCATCATCAGTTAGAAGGCTGGGCTCTATGGCTCCCTCTATTGGAGACTCTTAGTAGACAAAACATTTTTCACATACGCCTTCATCAACTCAGATCCATAAAGAAAAACCATTCAAGTAATTATGGTTTATTTCTGCTAAATAGAAAAAACAATAAAAGATCCCTTGAAAATGTATTGTATCTTATAAATTATCGGACTTTTTTTGGAAAATAATATATTCCAGTTCAAAATCTCTTACTTGAAAATTGAAAGTTGTTGGTTTTTTTCTTTCTTTGTTTTAACAAATTTGGCAACAAAATTTGATGTGATGTGATGTGAGAAGATTTATATCTTCCATTTAGTCTACTTGGTGTGACTATTGATTTGTTTCTCTGCAGATACAAAACGTGTTTGTTACAGGGTGCTGCCTCTGAGCCCATGGGAATGCTGGGCAATCTATGGTAGGGTCAATGTATTGTCTTTCTAAAACCCCCCAAAATTCTTACCTTCAAAGCAAGTCTGGCTCCAACGGGCCCCAGGGGTTTTGGATAAGGGATCTATATTCTATTACAACACGCATCCAATTCTACCACCTTTAGTTATAAAACTCCCGCAATGTATGGACTTTGAAGTGCCCAGCAAAAGCAAAGACACAGAAATACAATTAGCGTGATTTTTATCATTTAGAAGTAATAGAATTGAGAGCTGTTCTGAGTTCCCTTTGATTGAAAGTATGCATTTCTGCCATTTTACTCTTACTTTTCCTATAATATAGATTTCTGTGAGCTAGAGACGCTTCTGACCATGAAGAAACTTTTGGAGGTAAATCCTTTATAACACACCCAGCCTATAATCTGGGCATTGCAGGCATCAGAGCAATTTGCCATAGCTTTTAATTTTTCTCCGTGTTTTATTTTTCTTATTTTATAATTTTTGTTATTTTCTGATACTTAATATTTCCCCCCAAAAGTTTCAAGCAGCAGCACCTACCTTCTGGGAGCAAGGTTTCTACTCTTTATAGGACGTATATTCTGCACTTGGCTACGAACCTCAGTGTGCCTGTTATTTCTGATTCCCGTAATGACCCCATCATACAGTTGAGCAAACTCAGGCTCAATCTGCTCAAGGTCACGTGGCTTCTAAGCGGCAGAACAGAATTTGCACTCAGGAACGTCTAAGATCCAAAGCCCGTGGTCTTCCAAACATCATGGGGCACATAATTGTTCCAATCTCATTTCCAACTTGTGCATAGTTAGAAGGATAAGCCTGCTTCACCCGTGGTAGAAATGAGAGTGCAGTATTTTCCTCAATTCCTAGGACTAATCACTTAACAGTGTCTTTATGCTTCCATACAAATGGCGATTCAGTGTCTACTTTGCAAAAAATTCAACACTATAGCCACATAAAATGCCAAGGGATACAATTTTGCTTTTTTTTTTATTATTTTAAAATAAACAAATACAAATAATTGGAATTTGGTTAGGCTTAATCAACAAATACAACAAAATCAGATGTGTAATATTCACCCACCTTTTAGAAGCATCATATGCACTTACTAGAAACATTATCAAACAAGGGAAAAGAGAAAGGCGTACATCTCATAACAACATAGCATCAAAGGACAGAGATGTAGATCATTAATGATTTTAATTATTTTAAGGCCCATTAAAATTAGAGAAACATTAAAGCACCCACAGTGTTAAGGGCTTAATATTACAGCATTTTAGAGTTTACTAGTTCATACCTTTCAATCACAGCAAGTTATTAGCAGTGAAGGGATAAACCCTCTTAAGAGGATTTTTACTGCAACAATAGGGTGTTACAGACAAGACAACCTAAGTTTAAAAAAAATTAGTAGCAAGCGCTAGTTGAGTTAATCAGTTAAAGACAAACTGTGCCCTTGGGAAGCTAAATGAAAAAGCAACAGTAAAGCTTACAGAACTTAGCTCGTACAATTTGCCTTGAAGGCGGAAGATTGGTTCCCTGAAATAGCAAAGAATTATATGCTTTAGTTCAGAAAAAAAGTTTTTAAAATAAAGTCTGTTATTACCTCTTCTCCTTTCAAAACAATGGGGAAAAAAAATCTAGAGCAGAGGTTTCAATTTGTTCAATAATTGTACCTCTGCACATTTTTCAAAAATTGTAAAACCATCATTGTTTTGACTTGAAAAGAAATAACAATGCAAATATTCATTATCACATAAACATAAAAGAAACAGCAAACTGTCGAGTTAATACAATCTCTGCGGAGCGCTATTAGTCAGAGACAGCTGGTCAGCCCAGAAACATAAGAACTCAAAAGATGAGATCTCCTTAGGAATTAACATCTTCATTAACCAACCAGAATTTAGTGTGGCAGAGATTAAATCCAATGACTGCCTTCTTTATGAGCTGTCCCTTCACTGATACCAAGCTGTGCAAATGTGTGAACTAGTCAGCAGCTCAGAAAGCTCATGCAACTACTCACCAAATTTTAACCTTGAACTGACTCACAGAGTCAATGTTAAATTCAATTTAGGAGTAAGGTAAGCAAGCAAAATAGGACATGAGGAGTCAAATTGGCAATGCAGAGCAAGTAGCGGGAAAAGTTATTTAAAATAAATCAATATAGTTAACTGCATAAAATAGCCAAAAAGAAACACAATTCACTCCAAAAGAACTTTAAAAGCAAAACCAAAACAGAAAGCTGCACTTCAAGCAAAATTTGCACGGGATTAATTTGCATTAAAAAAATAGTCAATCAAGCGATTTAGTTCAAGTTCTTTGGGGCAGGCATGCGCTGATTCTCTTGAATAACTCCTACCTGATTTCCAATTGTGGTTTTCTTGTGAACCTGACTGCTCCTCTGCTGAGCACTGAGAAAAGCAAAGGAAAGTAACACTGAAGAAACACGTAAGACTTTTCTGAACAAGAAATAGACACTAAAAATATATATATAAGAATATATGTGTGTGTATATAAATATATATATATATATATAGGCTTTTTGAAAAAGAAATCAACAACTGTGGCAGAGCTAATATCAAAAATCCAGGCCAGCTAAATTCTGGAGGCAAAACCAAATGAGTGAGACTCGTACTAGCAAATAATGGTCACAAACCAGAAATATAATAACAGCACTGGAAGAAAAGCTGCATTGCTACATTAATAAAAATATGAGTCGATACGTTTGCCCCCCAGGTATACAGAATGGTTGTAATGAAAACTAAGTTATGCATGACTAAATACCATGTTCCAAGTGTTTTATAGATTAGCGGTCATTTTAATTCTCACAACAGCCCCGTGAAATAATTACTCCTTTTAGTATTCACAGAGGAAGAGATGGAGTCACAGGGAAGCTAAGTGACTCTCCCAAAGTCCCTCTAATTAATGAGGTACCTGGTATTGGACTCTGTATCCCAAACTCTACCATCTGATCTCGTTGCTTTGAATTCCACTATACTCTGACAATTACCTTAGTGCATCTCCAACGTGGACCTTTCTTCCCAAGTCTGGACACATACATGTTTTGGACAACTCAGCATCTCCACTTGGGCATCTAATGAGGGTCTCATCCTTAATATGTCAACACTGAACCCCTAAAATCCCCCCTAAAACCTCCTCCACTCAGAGTCTTCCCCTTCTTCGTGTCAGCTCTATACCATACTTCCAAGGGCTCAGGCCAACATCTTTGACTCATCTCCCTCCTACATCCCACATCCAAGCATCAGCAAGTGCTGTTGACTACCTTCCAGTAATATATTTAAAATTCAATCATCTTTTTACTACTGCCAAGATTCCTACCTCAATCCAAGCTGCTCTCACCTTTCACCTAGATGACTATAATCATCTACTTTCTGGTCTCTGATTCCACACTTGTCCCCCTGACACCTATTCTCAACACAGAAGCTAGAGTGGCTATTTTAAAAAGGATTATGTCACTTTTCAGCTCAAAACCCTCTACTGGCAACAACATCACTCCACTCCAAGGCAAGAGACAAAGTCCTCACAGGGGTCCGTGAGGCCCTACTCCACTAGCCCCAACTCTCTGCTTCTTGGCGTCATCTCCTACCTTCAGCTCATTCACTGAAGAGTTCCAGCCACACAGGCACCTGCCCTTTCTCCAACCACACAGCACACTCACACCTCTGGGCTTTTAGGCCAGCTTGCTGCCTAGAGTATGCCTTCCCCACACATCTGCATGGCTCCTGGCATCTGCAATTTTACCCTTTTGGTGACGTCTGTCCTGACCATCCTATTTAAAACTATATCCCTCCCTTCCTCCAAGACTCTCATTCCCTTTACTCTGCTTTCTTTATCTCTATGGCATGTTTCACCTTTCAGCATCCTATACAGTTTATTTACAGTTTGTGTCTACAAAGGACCTGGCACAGAGTTGGCTTCAACAGACATCTGCTGAATGAAAAGTCCAATGAGGCTGATGCCGTTATCACCCATGTTACACATGGGCACAGAAAATTTAAAGTCAGACATAACCCCATCAGTTTAACCCCAAGTGCCCACACATTTAAGCAACATGTTACTCTATCTCTTAATAGGACAAAGGGTTTCTTCTGATAGATGTATGAGTGAACCCCTATCAGTATTTTTAAAAATGCAATTAATTTTGGTTACTCTGAGAATAACCAAAGTCTTGTTGGAAGACCAGCAATTCTCAATATTTTCCATCAGAGAGGGTTGGGTACTGGAATAGTCTAAATAGAAAAAAGGAATACTAAAGCCAGGAGTCTCTGTTTAAAGTGATGAGATGTTGTGGTCCCATAGCAAGTTAGAAATCAACACCATGCATAGAACAGGTGTTCAAAACAGCAAACCCTTATAACCTCCTTTGATGTATTTAACCTGCTTTCCTTCACTCACACTCATGAAGAACCACATACTAATTCAAGTGAGGATGGGCAGGGAGTGGGTAATGAAAGGCCATACGGCATTTGCTTGCTAAAGATATTTTGTGTGTATTTTGTGTGTGTATGTAATTTTGCTTTTTAATTGTTAATTTACTAATTTCAGTTTCTTCCTTCCTCATTTTTTGTCATTGTTTTCCTAGCTTTTAAATGATTAATTCCCTTAATCTCTATGAAATTCATCTCTCTTCAACCATTTCTCTGAATAATCTAAATCTATGTTACTCAAGTTTTTGTGCCTGAGGTTGTGAGAGAGGTGAAGTTCATGGGTGGCTGTGGCCAGGATCCAGTGTGCCCACACCGCCCTCTGGCTGCTCACCAGGCCCCGGTGTGTGGAGCATCTCCACCACTACTTGCCTAGTGCCTCAGAGCTCTTCCTTACTATCTTTCTCCACTAAATGCTCCCATTCCAGGGCCCTCCTGGCTTCCCTCCCTTCCAGGAACAAATGGGAAAACTACTATCAGAATGAAATCAGGCCTTCTTCCTGGCCTAGGGTCATCTCTTCCAAGCATCATAATTGCGTTTTAAGAGTTACTTAAGGGACAATGTTTTCAATGAGGCACTAACTAGTGGTAATAACTTCAGAATTGTGAGAGATCCACAGATGTTTATTTTGAACAAATTAGAGATGCTAAAATTATGTACAGGTTAGATTAAAATCACATAAGGGAACAGAAGCTAAACAAAAA
>NW_003852411.1:20803821-20840314 GCF_000181295.1 Otolemur garnettii
TAAGGTTCTTTATAGGCCTAAAACCCCTTGAGATGCAAATTATTCCCAAAAGCTCATTAGCTAAACTAGATAAAGAGAATATTCACTGACAGGTGCATATCTAGGACCTGCCACTTGTAAGAATGAATATACAGAAGGAAAGTATATTTATTTTATAAGGCAATTCAAATATTAAAGTTAGAACAGAACATTGAGTTACCTTTACTTTCCACCTAAAAACTAATTCTTCTGTAGCAACTGCCCCCATAAATGCAAACACGCTATCACTCACAATGTATTTAGGTACTTGAAGTGACTTTAAAAATAACGTAACAAAATGTAAAAAAGATGCCTGCTTAGAAAATATCCTTTCTCATAATCATCTGCGTGCTATAATAATCCAAAAGTAAAAGTACGTATCAAGAATATGTTCATGAGAAAACATGTAAAGATATACTTTGAGCCCTTAGACAGAGCTGGCTATACTACCATATTTTGCCATGTATAATGTACACTTCTTTTGCCCAAACTTTTGAGAGAAAGGATATGAATTATACATAGGTAGTACAGATCAGGGGCAGGGGATCCAGGTGGGTCTTCCAGGGCTGCTGGGCCCACTGGGTGCATAGGGGTTCCCTCCCAGGAGGATCTAGGGTCTGTTGGAGGCCACAGCAGCCTCCACTGAGCACCACAAGTGGTAGGGCTGGTGAGGTAGGCTGTGGCTGTGTGGGGTGAAGACCAAGGCCTGAGGACCAGCCACAGAGAGGGGACCAGGAGCCCCACAGAGGCCGAGGGACTGACCTGGCTGCCTCAGATGATCTTGCCCCACTAGCTACCTGAGTGGCCATCGTGGCCACAGCTCCCCAATGTGAGGCTTCTCTAGGTGGGGGCTCCTGGGAGAGAGGGAAGGGGCAGCCAGCTGCAGGAGGGCCGTACTATTTACACACTTGCCAGAGGGGCATCACCCTTGCCCAGAAGTGTCTCTCCTAGCTGAGAGCTGATCACCTTCTTGAGGAGCATTTTTCTGAAAGTTTGAGCCAAAAATGTAGGTGCATATTATATAGAGAAACACATTTTACACAGCAAAATACAGTACTTAACTGGTTTTCTCTGCAATATTATAAAACACACATAAATACGTTTTAAATGTTCTGCTACTCAGGAAATTTAAATTCTTGTAAAAATAAGAGTACATTACGAGACAGTCAAAGAATCCATAGTGTTATCTCTTAGATGAGAATGTTTCTGTACATTCCCTTCTATCCTTATCTATATACATACAGGATAAAAGATTCAAATAACAGAAGAGTATGCCAAGGGCATATGTGACTGTCAAACAAATCCCAGACATACTAATTGCTCTGAATGTTCAGAGATAAGAAATATCATTTCAGTCTGATATGATTTGAGATTTTTACCAAAAAAATTAAAATAAAGATAAATCTTAATAAAGGAAGATGACCAACCATAATACATTCCAAGAATGTAGACTGGCGTTGGCAAAGCCAGGAGGTAGAAATGTGAGGCACGTATGGAAGTGGTAGAAACTAAAACTATTGTGGCAGAATTATATGATTATAGACTTAGGCTGTAAATGACTTTAAAAGTCAGCTAATACAGTAACTGTACAGTGAGGCCGATTATGGAGAATTTGGCTGTTATTTAGAGGCAGCAGAAAATAGCCAATGTCTCTGAGCCAGTAAACAGCATGATCAAAGCAATATTTTAGTACGAACTATCTCCCCTAAATGGGCAGTACTGACTCTGAAGTAGGGAAGACAGGAAGCAGGCACCTCAGACCCTCCCCACCCCCTGACTACTGAAGTCCTTCCCACCCTTCAAAGTTCAATCAAGTGCCATATCTGAATCACACCTCTTTAGAAACCTCAGTTATCCCTCCTTTCCAAGAACTCCTAAAGCATTTGGTCTATGCCTGTAGTATACAAACTGAACTGTATATTATAGACAAGTCTCTAACTCCCTTCTGACAAGGTCTAGCCTTTGATAGTCAATGGTGGAGTGCATTAATCTTGGTATTTCCACTTCTCTCTCACCCCTGATTTTACCTAGCACAGAGTTTCTGCAAGCATCTTGAAAAATGTTCGTGGAATTCTATTTTGATGCCAGGGTTATTTACAACCAGACCATCAGTGTTCATCTGCAATAACTCAGTTTAATAATTTGATGAAGCATATTGTAGGCATGTGTTAAGGCAAGAGCACAGTGCATCTAGGGATCCAAAAGTGGCCAGGATGGCTGTGGCACAGAGCTAGAACTGGGAAATAAAGAAATACTGACAACAGGCTGAAGAGATGATCAGGAGGCAGATGAAACAGGGTCTTGAAAATCTTATCAATTAGTTTAGACTTTAGACTTTAAGTCAACTGGAAGAGGGTTCAGATGTGTCATGGAAATTGATAGTCCCTCAGAGACAGATTCCATGGCAAATGTCAGGGTATGCCTTTACCTCCACCATTGTGTTTCTTTTGTATAGGAGATCTGGAATGATAAGAAACTTCAGTTGCAACTATGATGGAGAAAATATTAGCAAAAAAAGCAACACAGAGACCAAGGAGTGGGGCAATGAGAAGAGGAGGCCACCCCTATACACTTCACTGGTGGAGCATTTAAAGAATTAACTGTATATATCTGAGCCCTGGGACTTGTTTAGCAGAAGCTAACAGATCTACTTCTTTTTTCTCTTACATATTGATTTCATATCTTGCAACTTTATTTTTTAATTCTAGTAGTTTTTTGGTGAGCTCTTTGGGTTTCTCAAAATATAAGATCATACCGTCTACAAATAAGGATAATTTGACTTCTTCCTTTCCAATTTGGATGCACTTATCTCTCTCTCTCGTCTGGTTGCTCTATCTAGATCTTCCAGTACCATGTTGAATGGCGAGAGTGGGCATCCTTGACTTGTTCCAGATCTTGGGAGGAAAGGCTTTCAGTTTGCCCCCACTTAGTGGGATGCTCACTGTGGGTCTGTCTTATGTGGCTTTCATTGTGAGATTTTTCCTTCTATACCCAGTTTTGTGAAAGTTTTTATTACAAAGAATGTTGAGTTTTATCAAATGTTTTTTCAGCATCAGTTGAAATTATCATATAGTTTTTTTTCTTTGTTCTGTTGATATGATGTATCACACTGATTGATTTGCATATATTGAACCATCCTTGCATCTCTGGAATGAATCTCAATTGTGATGAATAACCTTTTCAATGTGCTATTGAATTCAGTTTGCTGGTATTTTATTGAGAATTTTTGCATCTATGTTCATCAGAGATATTGGCCTCTAGTTTTCTTTTTTGTTTTGCTGTGTCTTTATCTGGTTTTGGTAGATTAGGGTCCACTAATGAAGCTCTTAGAGCAATCATACTAGATTCATCATACTGTAAAGCTGTGATGTACCCCAAGAAGCAACCAAACATTTGATTCCTAAATTTGCGTAAGAGTTAAATGAAGTATCTTTTTAACACCTAAGTTTTGATTCCACAAGAGAGAAAACATTTTCAGGTAAGAAAAGGAACCAGAAAAACTATTATAATGTTAAATCAAATATAATGTATGCATTAGGGAAAAATAAAAGAAGAATGTAAAGGGAAAAAATAAAGACTACTCTGGAATTTAATGGCAAGGTTCAAATGCACTGCCTTTAGCAAAATGGCAACAGAGGCATTCCAGAGGATCAGGAAAGAGATATAATGAATGTTACAACCCAAAGAATTTTCATGGGGCTCATATAACAAGAACTGGAATCTGCACACTGTGTCATTTCAACTGTGAGAAAACAGGTGCTGAAACCTACTCAGATTGAAAAACAGACCTTAGTCTGCAGCTTGTGGTGTATAGAGATATGAATTTAACAGCCATATCTGAAGCCCATCTTTCCCTTAAATCACTAGACTGCATAAATCCTAGTAACTCCGAAGGCAAATTGGGTTATGGAACAAAGGAAGCAAAGCATAAGAGTTTGAGATTTCACTTTCCAAGGCATTTAGCTAATAAGCCTGCCTTTCTGTTCAGACGGCAGGACTGCTAAGAATGAGGGGAAGTAAATGAAGGAACAATTGGACCAGTTCTTATTTTCTTGAACAGCAAAGACTCATGTTTAAAATATATAGATAGATAGATAGATAGATAGATAGATATACAATTTAGGGCTTTATTTCCCAACAGGAAAGAATTACAAAATAAAGCCCTTAAGTCACAAGGAAAATTGATATTTTCTTCTGAAATACTGAACTTTTAGGTTTGGAAACTGTGTTATAGTTGAAAGACTAAGCTTTTAGAAGCCAGGAAATTCCCAAGCAAGCCTACAGCGGGGCTTACTTGGACATATTACACACAGTACATATTTTCCGGTCTATATCTAACAAATGAAAAGATGGAAAAAGAAGTTCTGCATGTTCAACATGGCAGAACAAATTCTACAGCACAGAGGAAAATGTCGAGATGTCCTGAACAATACTACAAAACTAAATATCCCACTAATTTAATTTTAACAATGCATTTCCCTTTAAAAAAAAATTTAGAACAAGAAGTCACCCCAGTTGAGAAAGATTGCATCTGTAAAATACTGTGTACATCACCATCCTATAAATCTGAGAGGCGGTTCCATCTCTCTTGGCAACTCTCTAAAAATCCCATGAAACAAATGCTTATTTTTCACAACCCCAGACCTTCATTTTCTATCTTTGGAACTTAAAAATACTTACATAATTGTCTTCAGATATGGCTTGAATTTTCTTCCTTGATGGTAACAGCATTCTTGCCAACTTTAAAATTTATGGCTACCACTATGTTTTTTAATTTTTAAAAGCACAAAAAAAAAAAACCACCACTCCTTGGAAATGAATATTTCTTCATCTTCATAATCACCCCATGTCACATTGAAATGTACTTCAACCCGGCATCCAAATGGAAAGGACATTCACCCCTGAGTCTCAGACCAAAATATCACATTTGGAGATAATGATATTAGTAACTTAAAACTACTCCAGTGACAATCACACCTACGTTATTAAAACCTTCATTACAAAGTAAAATGGAACATCTAGTAATCAAATTCTTCGTGTGTGTGTGTGCATGTGTGTGTGTAGAAAACTGACTGTCTCTAACTTTTACAGATTACACCACAGTTTCCTAAGGCACTTCCACATAACTTCATGCCTTTGATGTTCCAATACTCCTGAAAGGTACACAAGAATTATTTATTATTCCATTTGATAGATGAATAAACTGAAATACAGAAAGAATAAGTGCCTTGCTGAAATCCAAAGCTTATCAGTGGCAAATCCTGAAATAATCAACCAGCTTGCTGATTCCCCCCTAGTCCTTCGAAAGAGGGTTTGAGCATGAGAAATGCTCAGATTTGTTGCTTTTCTAAAGCAGTTTTAACAATGCTCCTTTTTTTCTGCCCAGAATCAAAAAGCTTGATAGTGTATGTCACCCACATTACAGTGAGACTATATCAAAAGCCTGTTTGAAAATATTAAATGTCAAAAATGATATGCCCTTGAAAACCTATAAATTGATATGATCAATATAAAACTAGTCCAATAGCTTCTGAGGTGGAAAATACTGACATTTGCTAGGGAAGAAATAAAAAAAAAAAAGATAGCTGGGCCAGAGTTTAATTTTTTAAAAGATAATCTAGGAAAACATTATTTCAAGGATATAAGGGTGAAATTAAAATGAAGGCACAGGCTACACAGTATGTTTGAACCCTGAATCTTTCCAAACAGATTACGACTTTTTCTACATTTTCCTCTTGAATTGGGACCCCCCAACAAGGGGGCAATGCAACAAACAGCCTTGTGGCTTTTGAGGTTGTTAAGTTTCAATTTTTGTAAGAACCTAACTGGCATTTGTAATCCCTAAAAATCAACATTAAAGGCAGCATTCCTGTTATTTCACATGACTCAGGATTGGTTTGTCTTTTAAACTAAAAGAAGAAATCAAAACAAATGGAGAGGTGTCAGTTTAAATCTGTAATATATGTTTCTCTCTCCTTTCCCATTACTGGGCAAGCTCCTAAAAGGCAAAAATAATTTTTTTTTCCTTGTCTTTCTTCATTTCCCCTCCCCCCACAGAGAACTTGGCACAAGCCACCAGGAGTTCACTGACTGTGGAAGAACCTTGAAAGAAATTCTCTGATGTCCCTTCCACACCAAGGCACTTGATCATCTGGAGGCATTTTGTAGTAGGAAATGAACAGTTCAAATGATGACAATCACAAAGACTAGGAGGGAAGGGGGTAGGTCAGTTTGCAATGCCTGTGCAGCAAATACCCAGGCAGGTGTTGGAGTGGGTACCATGACTGGAAAGACAACTAGATCAGGCCACATTTCTCTCACTGGGTCTTACCAAGTTTGCATATGTGCTGTGGAAAGAAGTCAGGTGAGGACCACTCACTGGTAATAGCCACTGTGAAAGGTGTATTTACGCCATCGGCTAGACCAACCCAACTACAGCCAAGTTCAGAATGAAATAATTTTCTGTTGGATAACTGGGCCTTTTCTCTTTAAAATATGCCTATAAATTCCTCAGGCCATGGTTCAGTTTGGGTCACATGGTCTGCGTATCTGTCTTCTAAGTCAGACTGTATTAAAAATAAATGCATTTGATATTTTGTGGTATTTTATTTTGTATTTGTCCTTAGTTTTGACTATCTAGTACCAGTGAAAGTAATACTTGAAGTTGAAACCATTTATATGCCAAAAATATATCTTAGAATAAGAATCAAGTTTCTTTAAATTAAAGAAAACCTGGTTGCATGAACAAGAAGGGAAAAAATTAGTGAATTCAAGCTTTTAAAAATGACAAGGTCTGTGAAGAATCGCAACCCCTAGACCAGCATAGAAGGTTGGACAATTAAGTTTGCGAACTCATTCTAGAAAATTGCTACATATACCTCACTGCTGTTAGCATCATGGTCCCCTTTGAGGCCCTCCCCTGGGAAACTATTCACTGATGCCAGCACCTAGTCTACCCTTCAAAACAGTTTCAGAGCTCTTTTTCTGGAATAGCCATCAGAGCCGTCATCGTACAAGTTTAGACAACTGAGTTAACAAATTTGTCCCAGAAAAAGTGCTACATACCTCCTTTCTGAATATCATTACAGTCTCCAGATAGCCAAAGGGAGTACTTTAAAGGTGATCACAGTGATATTCAGCAATGAGGTATGGGGCACTTTTTCTAGGATGAATTCACAGACTTAATTGCCTGATCTCCAATATAAAGCTTACATACTTTATAGAGAAGAGACTATTCACCCAAACAGATTACATCTAAGTTCACAAAGGAAAGTTTTTATAAAACATGACTTTATATTGTGACTTAGAGAAACTGAAATAGCTTATATTCAATAAATTGTACTTGATATGTCAAACGAATGTGAAAAACTCTTTCCAAACAAATTTTAAGTGTGCGTTTGTTACTGCTTATCTACTGGAGTTCAAGTACAGACTGCAGACCATCATCCAAAAATAATGAGTAGCTAAGACACATATGACTTCACAGGCTGCACCACAGAGCCAACTCCTTTATCAAAAGAACAATAAAACCCCTGCCCTTCAGCCACAGAGCCCAGACCTCCTAAGTAAGTAAATTCAGAGTTAATCTTGACACAGACGGTACTATCAAAAGGTGGTGGAAATGCAATACAAATCCACAATGTTTGCTCTAGACAAGCCAGCAGGAGGGTTGCATGTGACAGTCAAGTGTTTCACGTACTTTGCGAAGCCGATGAAGTCTTCGTGGTTGGTGTTGATGTAGGAGACTTGGATATCAATCAAGAGGAGGACCTGTGAACCGAAGAGAGAGACTTCAGTAAACACCCATCTTAAAAATTCTCAAACATTACATTCGACCACTGCCCCTAAATTATTTATCTTCGCTTAATTTTTTAAAGGATGCTTCAATTAGGAAAGTCACTTTGATGTTTCTTCATTAGACTCGCACCGTTGTACCCTAAACTCATAAGTTAAAAATCTACTTGAAAAGTTAAGTCTAAGTACCCAACGAGGAGAAGAGTACTGTCATTTATGGGCACTTACTATTGTCTAGTTTCATAGAGAATGGAGAATGATCCGATTCTTCTACAATGTAGGCATATGTGGCAGGAAGGCCAGTAAGGGGCTGCTCTGAGCTTCCTGCTCTTGTACACACCCTACGTGTACACACCCTATTTGTATCTCCTATAGCATCCAGCTCTGTACGCATCTTATCAACCTACCCACAAAGGCAACAGACAAATAAATACGAGGCTTCCTTGAGATCAGTCAGCTTCATCAGCCGGGTCTCTGCCAAAACACCTCTTCAACAGAGGGATCTTCCCTGCCCGATCTGTCTAAATTGGCACCCCTGTTACTCTCGGTCATCTTACCCAGCCTACTTTTTTTTTTAGCACTACCACTAGGGGACATAGCACGTTTTCACATGTTCCATATACAGACCTCATCTGTCGTTCACTGCCGCATCCTGAGTGCCCAGAACAATTCCCGGAACACCGTGTGCATTCAGTCAAGATTTGTGAAGGAAGAAACTGAAGGTATGTCCCAGCCAACGTGAAAATACTCTAATCATAAGAGACTTACAAACTCTAAGCCAGACATCTGGAAAGTCCCTCTGTGGAAAATATTCTTCAATGGGGAGACAGGGAGCCCGAGAGAGAACAAGAGGGAAGCTGAGCAAGGGGACACCGTAAGAAAGAGGGTTTTATTCCAGAGGAATTCAAAACTGAGCTCCTCTCCCTAAGTTTCCTTTGCTCTACAACTGTGCTCTATCTTTTTGTAGGATGCTGGAAGGAACCGATAGGAGAAAATAAAGGACTTACGAATCTCTGCCTGAACACCTCCAGAGCTCTGCACTTTGAGCTTGCCGAAGGAGCTTTTGATGACCTCAGTGAGTATGTCTACGCTGCCTCCCTTCACGGAAGGCCACAGTTTGCAGACACAGGCCACACCATGCTTCCCAGTGGGCAGCGCCCAGGAAAGCTTTCTCTGATCCTCACCTCCTAACCTCGCCCGAGAACAGGATGGATCCTGCTGTTACTTTTAGCCCCTATCCCATAATTACATACCTGTATATTGCTCCCTGCTCCCTATACATAAGTTTGTGTTCACTCCAAATGTAATTATTTCCATAACTTTTGTGTGTGATGTTTCTCTTCCCTACAAGACTGTGAGCTCCCGAGAAGCAGGAATTATGGTTGTCGGCTTCACCCTTTTATCCCCAGAACTTCGCATGATACACACAATAGGTATCCAATAAATATTTGTGGTTTTAATTTCGTAACTATCTACCAGGCTTGAAAAACTTGACTTGAAAGGGAACAATTTATTCCCTTGTGATTAGTATATGGCCACTTACAATAATAATAACACTAAGTTTCTTACTCAATACCCAATGCTAGGAGCTCTGAGGTTTTGCCTTTGTGGCTGAACTCAACCAGTCATCTGACCAAATCTTGCTGAGAGTCACAAGGGGACCTGCTACAGGCAGACTTAAAAGATCACCCCAAATTCACTGCCACTACCAATAATAAAGCCGCAGCACAGGGCCTATTGGTCAGTAACATCATACTTGTATGAAAAAATTTCATATGCTCAGACACGGTTTCATTTCATCCCTTGAAGAAAACTGAAGACTTAGGCAGAGTGACCCTTATGAGACATGCTGTAGTTTTGCCCCTATTCTCCCAACAATAAAGCCACACTCCGGTAAGTGTTAGATTCCCAAATCCATTTGTCCAGAAGCTTGTACTAAGAAACTGCAATATTTAAGCACAAATAAATTGTTGCCACAGTAAGGAGGAAAATATCTACATAATTCTCAGCATTGCCAAAGGGTATCGCAAATGTCTTGGACGTTCACACACATTAACTTGGACCGCAATATAGGAAAAAAGTGGAAAAAAAGGAAAGCTATGGCTGTTCTCATTCATATTCCTGGAAACTGGGAGTCTGTGTTCACTCTAGGAAAGGAGCCAGGTCGCATGTGGGGGATGAACAGGCAAATAGTCCCTTTTCCCTCATGTTTCTCACTGTCTCCGAGTTTCTCACTGCGTTTTTCACCCACGGCTATTGCACATGTAGGTGAAGGAAAGTGAAGCCACCCCAGGTAGCAGTGATCGCCCACGGAATCGGCCACTTCCCTGCGCAGCCTCACGCATGGAAGCGCCCAGAATAGCAGCTGGCACGCAGACATGCTCAAAAACCTTTCAGAAAAGGCTCAGATAGATTTACGGTTTTCTGTATTTTTAATTTTGAAGACTCCCCCACTCCCCACACACAGAGCTTCCAGAGCAGAGGTTGGCACCAGTTCTATTTAAGGAAAGAAAAGTACAAGAATGCCTCAAAGCAGTTCAGACGAGAGACCCAAGGAAACAGCTCACTTTCTCTGACCAGGTAGTGCAAAAGTACCACACGGCCCAGGGCAGCACAGGGCTCAGAATTCCAATGTGAGCTCCATCCCACATGGCGTGTACGTGGTCCCACAAAAGGGCACCACCAGATAGCCAGAGATATTTCCCACGTCCCTGCCATGCTGCACAGGTCCACGTTAGAGGTGACCTCTGGTGGTGTCTGCAGCCGGCTGATAACTGTGAGGCCAGACAGCCTGACATTGTCAGGGAGGGGAGTGATGCCTGTCCCTCTGCCTAGGCCACACTTGGGGAATGAAGTAATCACGGCATCAGAGTCGCAGATGGAAGATAATTTCCCCTGAAATCAGGAAAGGAAAGGCTTCCTCATATCTACTGTGTGTCACAGCTCATGGGAATAGAAACAAAAACAACTAAAATTAACTAAGAACAGACAGCCATGTCTGGATTGCTTCATTTCATCCTCGCAACACGTCTCTGGGTTAACTACCATTACTGTCCCACTTTATGATGAAGAAATTGACGTGTAAAGAGGTCAAGTCACTTGTCAGCGGTTACACAGAAAGAACACGGGAGAAGGTGAATTCAAAGCCAAGGAGTCTGAGCCCAGAGCCCACAGGCTTGATGACAATGCCAGGATTGAACGGGCCATTCTGCTGAAACAAAAATTCCGAAATACAAAATAGGAAGAAGTTAGCAATTGACTCAGCTGTGATCACAAAGACGGTTTAAAAAAAAATAATTACCTTGTTTTGTTTTTTGGGTTTTTTTTTTTTTCAGTTTTGGCTGGGGCCAGGCTTGAACCCACCACTCCCAGTATATGGGGCCAGCACCCTACTCCATTCTTCTTCAGTGTTATTTTTATAGAGCAGTGGTTCTCAACCTTTCTAATGCCACGGCCCTTTAATACAGTTCCTGTGGGTCGTGACCCACAGGTTGAGAGCCTCTGTTATAGAGGATCCCTAAGAGTTAAGTAGGATATCTCATCATGTGGATATCATAAAGACACTAAAATAGAAGTTAGCTCACTTAGGTCAGGAGTACAGCTGATTCCTAAGAATGTTAAATTTTCTCAGCCCAGGAGCAGCCAAGACAGCAGATGGGGTTGGGGGAGGATCCTCTGTCCATGAGGCTGTATATCTGGCCTTGGCCTTGATTTCACTGGCTCATGAATTAATATTGACTTGCTTATCTCAACTAAGTCATAAGGCCTGTTTTCTCCGATTTTGGCTATTGCAGCTATCCACGAGTGTGAAGGTTGGAAAACAAGTAAAAACTGTATAAATAGCAGTTAATTAGCTTTCAGAGCACGATAAAAAGTAGTAACAATGCACCGCAGGGCTCAAGCAGAGGCAAGGCTGTGACTGGAGTCATTCACAGATGCCCCAATCTGCGGGGCCTCCACCCCGCTGGCCCTTCCCTTTCCCCTTCCACCCAGCCCCACACGCACACACTGTGCATACCGTCTCTCCCCGTGGTTTGCTCCATTCTCTCTATTTTGTCTTTCTTCCAGTTCTCCCTCCCTCCCTCCAACTCACTTGAGAATCACAGGCTCTTGGAATGCTAACTTATAGAGGCTCTCAGAGATAATATAGACCAATGTCCCCGTGCTGTACATGAGAAAACAACAGTCCAGAGAAGTGATTTGCACAAGAACATGCTGTTATTTTGTGGGGAGCACATGGCCTAAGTCCAGTGTTCTCGCCACAACATCACATGTGCAGCTGTGTCATGGAATTCAAAAGTATTTAAAGACCTTTGTTTTTTTCCCATTATGCTGTTTTATAAGTAAATGAGGGGGGAAAAAATTCACTTAAATGTAAGAAGATTTGAGTATTTTCATTTAATCCTTCCCATTTTTTCATGAATTCTCCTCACTTGAAAATCATCTAAGTCACAGTGCTGGGATTAGCAGACCATCTTCAGGTCACCCCTTACAAATCAGATCCACTCACAAAATAGTTAGAAAAGTTTAAAAGTCCTTAAAATTTTTTTTTCAACCAAAAAAAAAAAAAAGTGGATGAAAAGCTATGTCCATTCTTTTTAGAAAAAAATAAAAACACTAGACATTCTGCATAGCATTTTAGGAGTCTGCGAATCTGCAGGCCCATTAAAAGTTAAGAACCTCTGTCTTAAAAATGTAGAATGTTTTTGGATTAGTGGTTTTCAAAGTAGAATGCATGCACGTGGCAATCCGTGGGGTGTTGAGGGAAAAAATAATAGAAGTCTTATTACTGTTTTTAAATTTCATTCTTCCTAAGTCTTTACATCTGTATAATGTATATAATATTATGTTTATTTTTAACATACATATTAGTACAGTAACACGAGTATAATTCATTAATGTAGTTGTTTGTTCCACTGGGTTTTTTTTCTGTGAAAGGCTAGGCCAGCTGCTGGAGACCACCAGACAGCCATTCCCACAGGCTCGCCGCCCACCAGGGAAAGTCTCCTCTTACCTGGTCCTTCGTCTTCCCTTCCCGCTCACGAATGTGGTTTGCAACGATCCTTTCCGTTTCCTCGCAGAGTCTGGGGAAGTTTGCCAGCTGTCGAGAAAAACAGATTTGAGTGTTCAAACTCAAAAAGTTATACTACCAAAAAAGAAACAGAGATAAATTACGTTATTTTACAGACGGTACTCGTTACAGTTCTGGAAGTGAAATATCATGAATTCCTAAAGAAGAATGTCGGTGATTGAAGAAGCTCCACAAAATAGCTGAAGTAGCCTCATTATCTCAGAGGAAAGACCTCAAAATCAGCAGGGCAGTTGCCTAGAAAGAAAGCAGACCCCTAGACACCATCGAGCACCGTGCACCATGGAGTTGGCCCGTAACAAAGTTCAAAGACGAAGAAGACGTTAAAGAGAATAAGGGAAAGGATAATGACTGATATTGACAGAGCCCTGCTACGTGCCAGGCTGTATAGCAGGCTTCATGAATTACTCCCGTCATAGTCACGGCAATTGTAAATGGTGAATTTAACTATTTACCCCATTCCAAAGAGGAGGAAAGTGAAGCAGAAGAGGTCAAGTAACTTTTCCAAGACTAGAACAGTTCAAAAATGGTGGGTCCAGGATTCTGACCCAAATCCTAGAGTCCAAAGCCTTGTCATTACTCTTTGAGGATGATTCATCCCATGAACCCCAAAGAGAATACTTGAATTTTTTAATTCTCCCCTAATAAATGTGTATCTGTACATATTTTTTTTGCAAAACTATAGAAATAGTTTTGCATGTCAATCACCCAATCTAAATTATGCAGCAGATTACTGAAAACCTATCAATAGTTTACAGAAGTGAATGGATTAATTATAGCTGTTTTTAACATAAGGAAGAAAAGATTGGGGGGCTGTGAGGGTGCTTAAGGAGCTCTCCCTAGAAGGAGGGCTTAGTCAGGCAAAGGGGTGTGAGAACGGCTCTGAGGGAGATGATGGTTGCCAGGAACAGGAGCGTGCGTGAAGGCATGGTGTGGGGAGGGTAATGAGTGGGGAAAGAAAGGAAGGAAGATTAGTACAGAAATTAAGGAGGATGATCTTAAGGCAAAGCTAGAAAGATAGATAGATGGGGGCCATGTCAGGAAAATCCCTGAAAGCTTGTTAGGAATTCTGGCAGTGAAGCCATTCAGAAGGGAAATAATGGCGGCTTCTATTGGGATGGCAGAAGAGGAAAGGGAGAAAAGTGGGCACATCCATCCATGGCTTATGCCAGGAAAAGATTAATTCCAATTAGGATTTTTTCGAATAACTATTATATCAGAAAATTGCTATGGTTATTTTTTATCAGACTTACTATAGTCGAGGGTATACTGAGATTAGCACAGTTTAAACTTGCTGAAAACATGTGAGTGAGAACAGTCTTTCTGGAAAGCAATTTGTCAGTATGTGTCAAAAACCTTAAATACACCACGCTCCTGTGTACACACACACACATGCACCTCAGCCTAATTACCTCACAGGATTCTGACCTAAAATCATAAGGACATTTATCACAGCATCACATAGATTAGCAATAATAGGACAAATAAACAGAAATATAAACCACCTAAATATCCAGGGATATTAGATAAATTAAGCTATATCTACTTATGGAATATAGTCATTTCAAATCACATTTCCAATAATATCCAATGACATGGTAAAGCCTTTATAATATGACTCCAAGTGAAGAAAATCAGGCTATTACATAGATAATGTGGTTATACACAAACATAATGCTATGGTTCGAATACTTGCCCCCTCTAAAACTCTTGTTGAAATTTAATCCCCAATATGACAGTACTGAGCAGTGAGGCTTTTAAGAAGTCAGTGGGTCCTGAGAGCAGAGCCCTCATGAATGAACTGATCCACTGGGAATGGAACTGGTAGCTTTATAAGGAGAGGACCAGAGACCCCAGCTATCGCATTAGCACACTTAGCCTCCTCACTGAGCGAACAATACCCTGAATTGTCTCAGGACTCTGCATGGAGTCCCCACCTGCAATAAGGCCCTCGCCAGATGTGGTCCCTCAACCTCAGACTTTTCAGCTTCCCAGTATCCTGATCAGCTTCCATCCCCAACTAGTGCAAACCTGGTTGGCAACCTGGTGCTAACCACTAGCCTGCCCGGGGCCACCTGAGCATCATTGCCCTTCTGCCCTCAGGAAGCACAAGCTATCAAGGGATTCTTGCTTTTCAATGACAGCCACATGGTTACAGAACCAGCCTGATTCAGAGAAGTAACCACACAAGCAACAGAGTCCACCAAGGAGGAGTGGGTGCCTTTAACAACATTTAGGAAGTAGATTCCAGCAGAAGGTTATTTTTAAAGTCACCAAAGAGTAGCAACATAAATATTTATTCAGAAATAAAATGCTTGACAGCTGAAGGACCCCAGGCCAGGACATGGCCATCATGAAGTCAGGGAAAGGCCAAAATGACAAGAGTATCCCATGAAGTAGAGGCATCTAAGAATGTCCACTGGCCTTGGCAGGAGGATTGATTTGTGTGTGTGTGTGTGTGTGTGTGTGTGTGTATCTCCTGACCTTTCCAAGCCTCTTACCATGGGCTCAATTTTACCAGAGGAACCTACCAGAGCCATAATTTTACTACAATCAGGACAAACAGAAGTCTAAATAGTAAGCCTAAATGGTAAGTGGAGCAAAAGAAAAAAGAACACACAAGGAGAACCTGCCCTCATGGAGGCAAAGCAGGAGAAACATTGACAACGACGCCTAAGACCTAGACTTCAGCGGAAGGCAGTAATAAGGAGTTTGATTACAAGCCGATTGACCTTGAACTGGTTTGGGAGTGCAGAAATCAAAATCTCCATTTTATTTTCTCAAATGTAAAGTTCTGGTCCCAATTCCTCTTCAGCTACATACAGGAAAAGGACAGAAAATAAAAAACCCACAACCTACTGACATTCAAAATAGTTTCTGATGAGGCTTCTCCCACACATTTCCTTAGCTCATTCACCACGAGCCCCAGCACAGCCTGTGTGGCCCTCCACGTAGCTTTCAAACATACTATGTTTCTTACTTATGATACCATCCCGGTTTCCTCAACCACCTGAATCATTACAATTTTTAGTCTCTTTTGCTCTGGATGTCAAATTAAGTGCTTACAGGTGAAAGAATATTCTTTTTAAAGTCATCAAATTTCTAATTGTTATGCCTATATAATACCGATCTAGAAGACACCATCTTTAGATCTTTATTCCTCTGCTGATTTTTTTAAGTATTCTGTAAATTGATTTCTATAGGATCAAGGAATTTAAAAAGTTGCTATTGGTCACAATAATTTTACATTCTTAAATGTATATCACATCTGTCATTGACTGGGCCACTGCTGTCACCCAGCTCTATGCTCAGTTTATGTCATGGAACCTGATACTAAAAACCTCATAAAAACCTCACTGTCTCACGTAGTAGATTGACTATACAGATAAATAGTCACAGGAGAGAAGTATTTTTCAAAAAGTAAGGAAAAACAGGAAGACATAAGTGCCTAAACCTGCTATGAGAGGAGTCTGAGGATTTGCTGCTCACATAGAAACAGGGAAAGTTCCACTCAAAGACATACATGTATTAAATGGAAAATTACTTCCAGGAGACTTTACATCCTTCATGTTCACATGCATGGAGCTGGAAAATGTTCTTCTTAACAAAGTATCACAAGAATGGAAGAAAAAGTACCCAATGTACACACCCCTATTATGAAACTAATTTATACCTTTTATATGAAAGCTATAACCTAATAACAGCCTAAGAATATGGGGAGGGGGAGGAGAGGGGGCGGGGGAATGGGTGGAGGGAGGGGTATTGGAGGGATCACTTCTGTGGTTTATCTTACAAGGGTACAAGTGAATCTTTCTAAGAGTAGAATATGAACATTTTAACACAATAACTAAGAAAATGACATGAAGGCTATGTTAACCGGTTTGATGGAAGTGTTTCGGATTGTGTGTGAAAACCCCACACTGTACCCCAGAAGTGCATTAATGTACATAGTTACCATTCAATAAAAAAGAAAAAAAAAGAAAAAGAAAGTTACTTCTAAATAGCTTATTTTTCAAATTACATTGAGTAGTCTTAAATAATAAGGAAGATTCAATAGAGAAACAATCCAATATACATGACTTCTAGTGATCAAAACTTTCACTATTTAATTCTAAGAGAAAATTTTAATTACATATGTTCTTTTCTTTTTTGAGACAGAGTTTCACTTATTAACCCTCGGTAGAGTGCCATGAAGTCACAGCTCACAGCAACCTCCACTCCTTGGACTTAGGCGATTCTCTGGCCTCAGCCTCCCAAGTAGCTGGGACTACAGGTGCCCGTCACAACGCCTAGCTATTTTTTTGTTGCAGTTAGGCCAGAGCTGGGTTTGAACCCATCATCCTTGGTATGTGGGGCTGACACCCTACTCACTGAGCCACAGGCACGGCCCAATTACACATGTTCTTATAGAAAGCAGCAAAACATGTCCAATATTTTAAATAGTATTTAGGGTAGAGTTTAATTATTTTGGTGGGACCTCACTATAAAAACTTAATTTACACATGGATCACATCTTTCCCTGGAAGAGAAAATATCACTTGAAAGACGTTTCTATCTAATGAAACAACAATTACGCACTTATAAAATGCATTAACAATCAATCAGATCACAAGAGCCATGCTATGAGGGTTCTCTTGAAGCAGAAAACAAGGCCAGGCAAGATTTCTACAGCTTCAAGACTAACAGGGTGGATGCTTCTAGTAAAGACGTGGCTTATTAGGTAACCATTTGTTCATGATTCCATACCAAATATCGCTAAGAAAATAAACTAAAACCAGAAAAGCTTTCTTCTGAGCACATCACTTGACTTGACTGGTTCAGCTCATGTAAAGATATGGGCTCTGTTCTTATCAAAAAGCTATAAACCTTCAAATATTGGCCACTTGGCTACAACTTGTGTAGCAATGATGATTTTACTGCCCATAAAAACATATAATAATTTTATTCCATTTTCTGTGAATTAAAATCCACTCCCATATCCCTAGTAATCCTTTATTTCTGCAGAATGTAGGATCCATAACATTGGATTTATTCATAAGATAAAAAAAGTTCATCTGGTACAACATATTTGCTATTAAAAAAAAAAAAAGAAAAGATACGTTCACGTTTACAAAGGTGAGTGAAGATGAGAAGCAATTATACTGTAAAGCAGTCAAGAAATGGTGAGTTTCTTCTAAATTACACAGGGGTAGATGAGAAAATTCTTTATGGGGTGTTCTGCATTTTGAGAGTGGCATGTAAGACTTATAGGAAGGCCTAAACCAGTGACATTAGTAGAGAGAGGAAAGGAGCCAGATCCCAACCAGGTGGACTGGGGTAAAGGGGTCAGAGAAAAATATATAGTCTTCCTCTCCAGGTGGGCAAATCCCAAATCTGAAAACCTCCAAGATTTTCTGTAAATGGTGGAAGAAATAGTGAGGTACATGACGGCAAGACTTGTACACAGAGAAAGGAAGAGAACTCTAGTGTTATTTATTGAATGGTAGAGAATAAAAACAAAAGGTCCGACCCTGGGTGAGATAAAAATGAAAAGCAGACTCTTATCTAAGGGCTGCGGAAAAGAAGCACATAGGAAGTCAGGTGGGTTGACACCCCCGTGAGGGGCCCAGTCAGGTTTCCTCTCTCTCGAGTTCATCTCTGGTAGATAGCCTCATGAGCAATTAAAATGAAAAAAGTCGAAACGGAAAGTGGAAGGAACATCAAGGGCCATGGTAAATGACAAATTGAGAATCAGCTGTAAAGAGCACAAATCCTTTAATGAACTGTAAGATTAAAAGGTAAGATTCCTAACCCTCTAAAGCCGAGTCCCAGGCCAGAATTCCCCATAATACCTAATAAAAGGCTCAAATTTTAATAACGGGTTTGATAGGAAGCCTGGGGACCAAAGCCTACTGTATGAGGCATCGACTCCACGCAGGGCACGGCACAGAGTTGAGCTGGACTGGACAACCAGAGAAAGTGAAATCTAAGTTTCTTCATATAGCATAAAAATGCCAGTGGCTCTATCTAGACCTAAAAGGGCTTATTTGAGTATGATGCTGTCAGCCACTCTCCTTCCTCCTACTTCAACCTACCTGCCAAGTCAATGAGACATGATTCGTTTATTCTGTCCATTATTCATGCAGTAATTATTACTGAAAGCCTGGCTAGCCTAGGGGTTGCAAATAGAGCAATGAGCTTCATAAGCCAAGCCCTTACTCTGATGCAGCTTACATCCTCAAGCCCCCTTCATTGTCCTACAATAACAATAGCAAAAGACATAGATAGTATAATTCGCACAGTCATATGGACGGTGGTGTGGGGGAGGGGTATCTCTAGCTGTGTGGCTGTGGACAGGGAAGTCAGAGAAAGAGTCTGAGTAGGTGGCATGCGAGCAGAGGGGGCGCCACATGCAGATGTTCTCAGGCGAGGCACTCCTAACACTGAGAACAGAAATGCAAATGCACTGTGGTCGTGTTTCCCTGTTGAAGAAACAAGGAAACCAGTGTAGCTGGAGAGAACTGGGCAGGAGACGATTTGAGAGACCCCAAGTGGGGCCAGATCATGTAGGGCCTTGTCGGACTTCGGAGTCACTTGTTTAGTTATGAGTATTCACAACCAGAACCACTTGCCGAACGTGGCGTAAAATTCACCACTTATTCTAACAACACTTTTTAATAGAAAAAATTTTCCCTGTATTTCTAAGAGCCAACTAAGGTAGCTTTTCTTTTCTTTCTTTTATTTATTTATTTTTTTTTTTTGGCAAACATTTTTTTTTTTCCTAAGCAGGGGAAAAAAAAAATCAATTAATTGGTATGATGGCGATCCAAGAATGTGGTTTCCCAAGAGGCCATTAAATGGCACAGTTGCTAAACTGTGGTTGAAAAAACAAGATGTTCCTCTCAGTGCTTCCTGAAAAGACCTTCAGCACCCCGTGACGATGCGCTGGAGAAAAGAAGGCAAAGAAAAGCAGACGAAAAGTGATGCCCACCCGAAAACTCCCAAAGTTCAGATGTCCCTGGAGCAAAGCCAAGAAGCTCATAGAGCTCCAGTGTTCCTTGTCTTGTCCTCCAGGGCCCCAGAGACAACAGTGAGAAAGTATCTGAGAAGAAATGCATTCCCCCGGGTTAGGAGTCTAGCTTTGTGCTTTGTTATTTGAACACACATAAATCCCATATGTTTTTCGCTGATGTTTATTTATGTGGCTTAAGGGAAAAAAAAAAAAAGACAGTTAAAATTTTGCACATAAGGCATCCAACGTGAGTCGCAAATGAAAACAGTGTTTTAAGTTTATGTATATAAATGCTGGGAGAGAAATAGGCATATATATAATTACAGTATGGCTAGGACAGCTCTACGTGTCCACATTGCCTGGACAAGCCTCGGTTTCTTCCGGTTACTCCAATAAAAGTATTAAAAATACCCTCTTTATATCACAAAAATCTCCTGCATTGGACACTAAGTTATATAGTCGCCTTATCTATCGCTCAGGTGCAAAAGGGGACAAGTGATAAAGTCCCAGCATAGTTCATGAGAGCTATTATGCTTTGCAAAAGATTTTAACTACACCAGTTTTAAAATAAAAGAAAGTGAAGGCCAAAGTGACAAGGCCAAAAGTTAAGACCGTCAAAGGGAGGCACAAGGAAAAGGATAGATATTTGAAAAAAAATTTGCTGATATTTTATCATTTTAAAAGAAAAGACTAAAAACTCTTTTTAAACCAACTACGTGTTTCTTTGGCCTTGGGGTAACTTCAGAACATCTAACATGCTAGTATTTCTAGAATCCCCGTTATGTCAGGTTAGTCACCATGTCAGGTCCCAGAGAGAAGATAGAATGCCCAGCTCTCTCATAAAAGGAGCTTATACTTGGCAAGAGAGGAACCCACATCAAAAAATAAATAGAAACAAATCACAATACATCATACCTATATAGCATCATAAGTGCTGTGATGGAAATAGCCAGGGTACCAACTGCAGCACTCAGAAGGGAGTGAGGATAGACCAGGAATGGACTCGCAGAGGGCCCCCAGGATGATATTAAGTTAAAAATCATGACTGGGCAGGATCTTAAAAACAAGACGGGATGACCAGTAAAGCCAGGAGGGAATGGAAGACATTCTAGAAAACAGGAATCCAATATGCCAAGGCCAAAGGTCTAAACAATCTTTGAGGATAGGGCCAATCACTTGGGATGTCTGGGACAGGCAGTGCCACCAGAGGTGTGTTTGCAGAAGTATTCAGACAGCAGACGGTGAAAGTAAACACAACCCCAAACGATCTGAACTTGACTCTCAAGGCTCTGAGGAACCACTGAATAATTTTAAGGATATATACAAATATATATACACACACATGCATACATATATCTGTATTTTATTATAGAAAGATCACTTTGATAGCAGCAGGTAGGATGAATTTGAGGTGACCAGGCTGGAAGGTGGAAAGATCAGGTAGGAAGGTGGAAGACACTGGGTGATGCAGGTTAAATACACACACACACACACACACACACACACACACACACGTTAGGGCCTCAATTTGGAAAGAGAATAGTAGCAGTGGTCTGTAGACAGTTTCTGTAAAGAGGCTTGAACTGGAGGTTATAGATTTGGGAATCACCAATATTTTTAAGGTGTGATCTGCCAGAGAGAAAATATAAGTAGAAGAAGAAAGCCAGGAGCAAGGTCTGCAGGACTCTGGTGTCGAGAGGCCGGGAAAGGCAGACACAGAGGTGAAGGAGGTAGGGGACGAGTCAAGAGAAAGACAGAAGAGACCCGTGAGACAGAGGAGTCAGCTTCAAAAAGAGGGTAGAACATAGTATCAGGGATAAGAGTGTCCACTACGTTTGGCAATCAGAACTCTAGCTGGACTTGGCCATAATCATTTCCATAGAGTGGGGGGGGGGGAGCCAGATTGCAGCTGAGAAATTTACTGGAGACAAGACAGTAAAGATAGCAAAGCATAAATTACTGTTTTCCCAAGGAGTCTGGCCATTCAGAGGGGAAAAATAGGGCAACAGAATAGGTCTTTATCATCCCTCTTTTTAAAATTAGAACAGACACAAGTATATTTATATACTGACTTTTTAAAACTTGTGATGGAGAAGGTGAGGATTCAGAACATAGAAGAATCAAAAGAATACTTTCTTTAAGAGAGAGTAGAGGTCAGGGACACTACCTCAGCAGAGACAGAGATAAGGAGGGAGTGAGGCTGTGAATACAGGTAAGTTTGGGGCTGAGAAGACAAGAAATCAACGTTCTCCTTTATGGAGCCCTATTTCATCTGTGAAATCGTCACTGTAAGTGAGGACGAAAGTGGCAAATGAGGTGTCTTGAAGAGACTGTTAAAAGTTTAACAGTCTGTTGGGGAGAACACAAGAAGCCATCCATGGATAATATGCTAAAGCATTACTATGCACCACCTAAGATTAGACGAGGGTAAGAGACTCAATATATTATGGTGCCAATCCATACACGATGGACGATTATCTCCAAGTTCTTTAGGAACCTTAGCAAAAGGGAACTAAAGACAAATCGTAAGTTTTATCAGCTTGAGCGTTTTAGCAGGTGGCAAAGTTAATCCAAGCAGAGCTGACGTAATCAGAAAAAGGTAAGGCGCATGGGCATCTGCTCCAACCATCCTTTTGAGCAGGAAGAGGCATAATAGGAGGCTCCCACTTTATTTTTTTGTTTTATTGAGACAGAGTCTCACTATGTCACCCCATAAAGTGCCATGGCGTCACAGTTCACAGCAACCTCAGACTCTTGGACTTAAGCGATTCTCTTGCCTCAGCCTCCCAAGGAGCTGGGACTACAGGCACCCACCACAACACCCAGCTATTTTTTGTTGCAGTTGTCATTGTTGTTTAGCTGGCCCAGGCCGGGTTCAAACCTGCTAGCCTGGGCATATGTGGCTGGTGCTGTAACCACTGTGCTATGAGCGCCAAGCCAGGAGGCTCCCACTTTAGTGATGTGTCTCAGACAGGTGTCCCAATCACAATCTACCAGCAGTGAAATGGACATTAAACTTTCAAAATGGAGTTCTTGTACTCATCTACCAGTTGGCTCAAAATCTAAAGAGGGTAAGAAGGAGCGATCATTCTGCAACTCCTAGAATGAGAGTTTACAATGTCTTGGTAGAACATCTGCTGATAATGGCAAGGGCTAGGAGAGGTCAGGGAAGTGTGGTGCGAAGCACGGACAGAGCTGCTGGAGCCAGAGATCTCAAGAACAGCAGCTGCTGCAGGTTGGACATGATCTCTACCCAGACACTGAGGTCTTCCAACTGAGGCTGACCTTGGGATAGATAGGAAGAATGCAAGCCGGGTTCTGAAGAATAGAAGGCAGTGACCAAGGATTGATGGGGATGGTGAACATAGGGAAGAGGTGGGACAGCTGGTACCACCGTGGCCTTCATGGAAGACTTGTTACAGGAAGGTGAAGGAATAGTGTTTGGAAGCCACAGCAGGAGAAGTAGGCAAAGGTCATACCCGATCAAAGGCCTTAGATTTTCCTTGTTTGCGCCAGCAAATATCCTTCCCTGAAGAAAGCAACGGTGTAAACAATAACCTCAGGGAGAGAGCTAGATTTTATTTTTTTATTTTATTTAAGGAAAACTATAAAATGTTTAGAGAAGACAGTAAAAATATATAGGAGACTGCTCCAGGGAGTACAGTGGAAAGGGAGGTTCAAAGGATGGAGAATAAGAATAGAAGCCAAAACGTGTCTGGGAACAAGCTGTCTCATCCCAGGCCCTCGGAACTGACTGTTGGTTTTCCAGTAAGTCGGATAAAATGGGAAATGATAAAAAATGATTCATACATACCATAAACACTTTCTATAACTTAAAACATAAATGTACACACATGTGCCAATCTTTTGATGTAAGGCCGAGGCCTGTTCTCTGCATATGGATCTGCTGATTGGAGTTATGCATCTTCTGTCTTATAAAAACCACATCCTTCATCTACCATTTCCAGTTTTGCTTTCTTTAAAGTGAAGGGAGAACCTGAAGACACTTGG
Source organism: Otolemur garnettii (assembly GCF_000181295.1). Classification (NCBI taxonomy): domain Eukaryota; kingdom Metazoa; phylum Chordata; class Mammalia; order Primates; family Galagidae; genus Otolemur; species Otolemur garnettii. The sequence continues at coordinate 20,827,725 of NW_003852411.1, forward strand.
GAAATCATAAATGCAGAACCGAGCTAGATTTTTATAAGCCCCCTTCCCAAATACACACATTCTTTGCCCGTTATCCTGCCTAGTCAGTAACGAAGTTATTGTAGCTAATTCAGCTTAGTTTTCATAGAAACAAAACATCTTTACTGAATTTGATCAGCTTATTTCCTCTTCATTTAAAATATATAAATAAGTATACATAAGAAATACAACTGGACAAATAGGTTTGAGGACAAACACATCCTTGTAAAAAGAAAAAAAAAAAGGTTAATTGGTGGGATCAAGAGTACATGGGCCACCTAAAAAGAAGCCTCCTGGCTGAGGGTGGTGAACCTTAATGCAGTATCAATTAATCCTGTAAGTCAGGCAAGAGATCGATTAAGAGAGCTGTAATTGTATAGGTGACAAGATAGGTGGCATTTTGAAGGGCAGACAGGGGTAGCAGAGATGCGAAGTGTTATTAACCGGCTTCACGTTTCCAAACAAAGAGTTGGCATAGAGATTGCTTTTTTTCTTCCTCATGTACATTCTTTTCCCTGACCCTCCATCCCTTAACTCCATTGCTTTCTCTGTTTTGAAGAAGAGAGACCAGGAGTTTAGGGAACAAGGAGGAAGAACAGTAAGGAGCTCTGGAGAAGGGCTCTGAACCTCCGGAGCGACCGCTGGGTCCCGAGCTGCTTCCACTTACTCCTTTTCTTTTAGGATTCACATCTAGGAATTCAGCCCGTGGGCGTCTTTCACTCTGTGCATCTTTTCTTAACCTGAGCCTTTTCTGCCAGGTAACTAGGGACCCAAATGCATAGTCATTCACACTCTCTCCTTCTTTCTCTTTTTCCCACTGGTTTTTCACAAAGGTTACTCCTAGTGACCACATATACAGGGAAAGGTAACAAAAACATCAAAACCAGAAGTGTCTATACTTTCAAGAAATGCTCAAGATACCAGTGTTAACTGTCACGGGGAGGCCCATGCTAACCTAGACACCATCACCAACTCCTTTACATTTTCCACTACATGGGACCCCTTTCTTGTCCCAAGGAATTCAGCATATTCTTCATACTCCTCAGTCCCCCAAACTGGGACGTCTCTCCTCATCACTCTACAGCAGAAATGGGAATACTGGCTGCTACCAGAGTGGTAATTTATAGACCAGCCACCATTTACTGAGCACTTCTGCGTGTCCCATAGGACCAGATATCAGCTTGTTTAATCGTCACCAAGATGGGGGTACTATTATCATCATCTTCCCCACTTCATGGATAAATTAACAAGACTAACAAGAGTAAGCATGATGACCAAGGCCTCACAGAAAGTTAAGTATGAGGGCCAGGATTTGAACCTGGCTCTGTGGTAACTGGACCTCAGAGGCTGGGCTCTTATCTGCTACACTCCACTGCCACTCTCAGAATGCTTAGGTTCAAGTGGAATTCATTTATAATTTAGAAGAATTTTCTTAGGGACATACACAATATCAATGAGTGCCTTTTCCTAAAAATGACCCCCATTCACGTACCATAGGAAAAACGAGTTTAGTGCATTAACCTAAAGTCATTTCTCTTTCATCTTCTCTATGACAAGAAGAAAATACAGGTGACTAAAATATACTCTTTCTGGTCTCAGCAACCCTATTTGGAATGATAGAAGACAAATATGTCTGCCATCATGAAAGCAGTTCCCACTCGGTACTTTCCACAATCCTTCCCCTTAGGCAACCACACAATGTCTATAACAAAGCAGGGGAGTGGGGTTGTTAGGGAAAGAGAATCAAAGCGATAAGCTGGGAAAAGGTGAGTGAACCCAACAGGCACTTGCTAAAAAGTTAAATAATCCAAACTTACCTTTTTGGTACACTTTTTGACTGTGTTGATTAATTCTTGTATTACCAGATCTACACTCTTCAAGGAAGGCCCTTTCAGCTTCACAATCTGTTTCTTGACTATTGCTTCAAATGCCATATCTGGAGTAAACAACCCTGTCCTGAATATAAGAAAAAAGGAGCACATGAGATGGTTAAAAATTGAGTAATACTCAATAATCTTTTGATACATGTTTAAATGAAGATGCCACTTACGTATGCAATAGACCAAGTTATCCATAGCACTGTTATTGTAATATCTTCATTACTGCTAAACCATAAGAAAAGGCCCATATCTATAGAAGATTAACACTAGCTAAAAACAGTGCCCAAAATGTTTACATGGCCTTCAACATGACCTTTAACAAATATTTACCTGTAATTTGTCTTATCTCACTGTTTCACAGCAATTAAAAAAAAACACTACAATAAAAATGGTGCCCTAAATTTAAATTCCTATTGCTAAAAGATTCCAAAAGTAGTCCTCTCTTGGCCTTTGTGGAGTGGCAAGAAAGCCTCGCTTTTGGTACACTGAAATAGTGGAGTCTCTTGACTATATGATGTATTCTTTTCACAGAGCTTTTATATTACAGTGGGCTTGGTGGTTCCCAACCTGAGGTCCTGGCCTATTAAATGAAGAGGACGGTAAGTGGAGCCAAAGATGAATTTCGATATTTCAAGATGCCTAGATTATGGATTTTATAATTTACAAAAATTATAAATCACAGCCAAAATAGAAAGGATCTTCCTTTTGGCTAAAATTAATTCAAACTTGTGTCAAAATAATGCTTTCCTTATGCCGAGTAGAAGGTCAGGGAAGCTAATATACTGTACATGTCCATGTGTGTGCGTGTGTGTGTTTCATAAAAAGTGAAAAATGATCACTCACATGTAAACAAAAAGTCAACAGAGAAGAGCTACAACAAGAGGGTTCCCTGAGCTCTGAGCATCCGCCATGACTTAAGGTTTTGGCACTGGACCTCCCTTTCCAAATGCTCTTCTCCTCTCCTCCTCAGCTCTATCTGATTAACTTCTCTTCCTTCAAGGCTCAATGGTACAGCAGGTCTCTGTAGGAAATGTCTTTTTTTTTTTTTTGCAGTTTTTGGCCAGGGTTGGGTTTGAACCCACCACCTCTGGCATAGGGGGCTGGCTCCCTACTCCTTTGAGCCACAGGCGCTCCCCTAAGGAAATGTCTTTACTGCTTCCCTCACACCAGCTTTACTCAGCATCCCTTCTTATCATTTACTTGGCACCCAGTCCACACCTCTGTGTCTAACTATAGTAATCATATTACACCATCACTGTAATTTGTCCATGCTGGGCACAGAATAAAATCCAAATCATTTAGGCTAATATTAAAAACTGTCCCCCTGTCTGCCTCTACCTTCCTTTATAGTCCTTTTCCTCCTCCTCCTTCATGCACCCGAGGTCTCAGTCAATTTGCCTTTATTCATACAAGTATTTTATGTCTTTACCTTTGCCTGGGATATTCATTTCATCCTTTCCACAATTTCAGCCTGTCCAAATTCCACCAGGTTTTCAAAGCCCAGATCAAAAGCAACCACTTCCCCACACTCCTTCCCAGTCTTGCTGCTGAAACGGTCTTCCTGCTCTGAACCTCAACATTTTACTTCACTCTGCAATAATCCAGGCATGCTTTTCAGTCCCATTACTCTCCTATAGCTAGAGGTGTTCTCCTATTTATCTTAGTTTGCCCCCCACCGACTGCCTCTCTCCCTGGCTAATGGTTGGCTCTCAGTGTTAGCAAAACATGGAGGAAAAATAAAGCAGCTCTTCCATCAGGTTCCTCATGCAAAGCTGGCTTCTACTACTCATGCAAAGAGACTTACAGGGTCTCTTTCCAACATACCTCAACTGGCCCTCTAGCAAATGTCAAGTCACAGCTGACAACAGATAGACATCTCCCGCAGATGAGGTAATCTATGAACTGGGCAGCCTAAGTTTTATTACCTTAATTCAGGATGCTTCAATTTAACATATGCTCATTAAATTATGTTTAGTCTCTGTGCATGAACCAAGAAACATGGGTTTTTCTTATCATAGTTCTTCAAAGAAAGTGTTATGACCTGAATGTTCTTCCTAAAATTCATATGTTGAAACCTTATCTCCTCAAGGTGATGGTTTTAGGGAAGTGGGGCCTTCAAGAGGTAATTAGGTCATTAGGATGAGGCCTTCACAAATGGGGTTAGAGCTCCTATAAAAAGAGGTCTGGTAACTAGGTCTCTTTCTGCCACAGGTACCACGAGAAGTCAGCAGTCTTCAACCTGGAAGAGGACTCTAACAAGAACCCCCATGCTGGTACCCTCATCTTAGACCTCCAGCCTCCAGGACCATAAGAAACAAGTATCTGCTGTTCATAAGCTGCTCGTTATAATAGCTTGAGCTGAGATACACACACACACATGTACACAGGCACACACACAACACAGCTTGGCCTGTTGAAGTCATTCTGTCCACAGGCAAGGATGAACTCCAAAGTAACTACTTACATTAATCTTTCCCAGTCTTGACCCACAACTCTAGTCAAAATCAATCTATCCTTTTCTCTGTGTAAGTAATGATCACTTATAAGCACATCAGGCCTCCCTCACTCAAACCGAAGACTCTGGAAACCAGAGCCAAAGGCTCATCTGTGAATTCCCTATTGTACAGAATACAGAGAGCACTTTTGCTTTTTTAATTGGAAAAAACTTGACTATAACAATACGGGAAGCCATCATTAAATACAAAACTGGGATCTCCTTTTTCTTACTCCCACCTCTGTACTCTGTTCAGTGATGAAAAGGCTACTTTACCAGCCATTTATAAACATTCATTTTCTTATGGTAGCTTGAACTGAAGACAAGAAAAATGGGAACCACTTGCCTGATTCCGTGTATGTTTTTGATTGCATAGCTTATTTCTCTTCGCAATTCTTTCTCATTGAACTCCATCTGCAGATGCAAAATGAGCCATGGTTATATGACACTTAATTCCCTGGAATAATAATATTGTTGAATATACAGAATGAGAATAACTTGACTTAGTTATTAATAAATGGATACTCATGTCTCTCCTAACCTAGACCCAGATGGTCAAAACATCTGTTTATATAAAGTTCAAGGCAACATAGAACACTAGGGATTTCTGGGAGTTTTACTGCAACGGATTTCAACTCCAGCTTAGATACAGAGTACAACGCATAAAGCATGCCTTCTGGACATAAATCTGGCCATTCACTTGAAATACATAATTCTTCATTCTTACGTGAATGTAAGTAAATTTGAAGGCACAGGCCGGTGTATACATGAGGGCGTCCCCCAACGTGCATCAGCAGTGCAGCTGTCCTGAAATTAACAATGGCCATGTTTTGTCCCCGCCATTTTAACCACCTGAGCACAAGGCTTCTTTATAGAAGAAAATTAATATTTCACCAAGCCAACGCAGGAGAGATTGCTGTACAAATATTTCCCAGAAGTCCTAAGAACCGTAAATCTGCTTGGAAGTAGGATCAAAGTGTCACAGAGCTTAGAGCTGGAAGGAATATGCCGGGAACACCGAGTCCAGCCCCTGCCTTCTGAGACTTGGCCTCTCCAGCCTCATTGTCTGTTTCCCCCACTACCCGGTGTGCCCTAGGATGATGGATTGCTTCAGGTGCCTATCCACACCCTCTGGCCTCACAGCTCACAGCTTTCATTGCTCCCCCCTTTTTGTCTGAAACACCCCCTTGTCCTACCCTGCCTCCTCCTGCTGAACTAGCTGCTCATCCTTCCAAGCTCAGCTCAGAAGTCTGGCTCCCTTACACATTTGGGCCGGGATTTCCATCTGTGGGCTGTTTCCATAACACCCTGTGTTAATGAAACTATCTATTTACTCATCTGCCTCCCACGGCAAGACATTAGCACCCACTTCTTGGTATGTGAGGCAAGTAGTGTAGTCCCTAAAAGTGACTTTCCTGCCTATTGGGCATTGGACCCTTAGCATGCCCAAAACAGAACTCTTGATTCACATCACCACACAAGCAGCTTTTCTTCATCTGATGGGCCCCACCATTCACTCAGCTGTGAAAGCCAAAACCTTAGGAATCATCTCAAATCTTCTTTCTTCCTTTCCCCATATCAACTCAAGCCCTATGGACCGCACCTCCAAAATCCCGAAGCCATCTATCTCTTGCCACCTTCTCTTGCCAGGGCATTTTGACTGAGAAGCTGGAGAAGTGTACGTTTCGGGATTTCTCCCTGGCACTAGCCTCTTCCAAGACTCTGTGTCTGTGTGTTTTTAAGTTTGTATTCCTCTTCTTCTAGGGGGCCTTCAAAATTGTAGAAGCTTCAGGTCCTACAGAAAGTGCATCTACCCTGGTCTGGCCCAGCTGTTTCCCGAACTTTCTTGTCCCTTGCCCCTTTATAATACAACAGGCATAGTCTCCTTTTAAAATAATCAACCGGCTAAGGCGCCAGCCACGTACACCTAAGGTGGCGGGTTCAAATCCCCAGCCCGGACCCGCCAAACAACAATGACGGCTGCAACCAAAAAAATAGCCGGGCGTTGTGGCGGGCGCCTGTGATCCCAGCTACTTGGGAGGCGGAGGCAGGAGACTTGCTTAACCCCAGGAGTTGGAGGTTGCTGTGAGCTGTAATGCCATGGCACTCTGCCCAGGGGGACAGCTTGAGGCACTGTCTCAAAAAAAAATAAAAATAAAAATAAAAAAAATAAAATAAAATAAAATAATCAACCCACTCGAGTCATACCCTCGCTTACAACTCTCCTGTAACTTCCCATTTTTAAATGTAAACATCTTACGTCCACGTCAACCTAGACAGCCTTGCTGCATGAACTTGAGCTTCTTTTCCCTCTAAATCCGTCACATACCCCTCCCCTTCATCAGTCTCATCACTTCTTCATCTGCCACACTCCTTCCCACTTCAGGGCTTTGCCCAAGGTTGCTGCTTCTGCTTCTGCCTTGAGAGCCCTTCCTCGCCCAGACTGTTACAAGGCAAGGAGCATAGTCTATGGGCACTACTACTCACAGCACTCTGGGCTCAGCTTAGATGGCCCCTGCACAGACAGAACTTTCCAAAAACCCCTTTAAAAGTGGCTCACTCAGTCCCCATCTCTCACGTCCTAAAAGCACTTGATATTTCCTCATTTTTGTCTACTTGCTAATTTTCTGTCTTTCTCCCTAGGCAGGCAAGGACCTTCTCTGTTCTGATCACTGGCACCTAAAACTTTGGTGCCTAGAAGGTGCTGAAGAAATCCTTTTAAATTTAACAGACAAGTAAACACCATAGGAAACTCCATTAGTATTTTTTGAAATAATGTAGGTAGATCCCATGAAGTAAAGCCAGAATATTTCTCTCCTGAATTTCATTACCTGAGTGTGGAAGTTTTTATTCAAAGAACTATCTTTGTCTCATAACACTGACATAATACTGTATCAAGAGTCCTGTAAAATAGAATACAGAATGAATGAAACAAAAGAAAAAAAAATGGTACAAACCTTTACTATCTCAAAAGGAAAGCGTTCGTGGAAAATACGATTGATTTTAGCACCACCCGAGAGTTCCAGGGTATCCACTTGGTCCCCTGAACCTTCGATTCTCTTCTCAAAGTCCACGGCAAATTGCTGAACCATCCTGTAATTGTGACAGAGGAAGAAATTCAAGTTAAAGTTCCAAGCTTTTGCATTCCTCATTTTACTGGACTACGGTTTTCCTTCAGGATCCTCTCTCGGGTGTTCTTAGTGGCACCTACTGGCAGGATTAACAATGCACTCTAGTCAGCACTCAGAATGCGATTATAGGAAATAAGTATTGTCAAGATGTTTGACATTTAATTAGAATAAATATTTTTTAAATTTCTGTATTTAAATGCATTCTGTTCATTTGGTTGCAACTATGAAGTGGTATTTAAAGAATATTTACACTAACTATTAAAGTTAAGCCAGAAAACTCTATGCAGAAAAGTCAAATGAACCTGGGATCCTAGAGTATCACGTTTGTCTGGTGTTCCAGGCACTCCAGGCAACCCCCCTCATATTCTTTGAGCTATCTTTCCTGCCCCCAATATCACATTTCTACTCATCCTGTACATTCATCCTAGGTGATCTCAAGGATGCCACAGCTGCAAAGGTTATCAAGAAACTAGTCTTTCACGGAGAGAGTGAGCAGCCCATATGCCCAACTGTCTACATCCCATTTATTTACTGCCTCGAACTCAGCACACCTAAAATGGAACTTTTCAGCTTCTCTCACTCCCAAATCTGCTGATTCTCCCTCATTTCTGAATTCCCCTCATAGTGGGTGGCACCACCCACCCAAGGCAGAGAATCAGGGGCATCCTGTATACCTCCCCGTCCCTTACCCTGCATTTCCGGGGAGTCACCAGTTGTTGGTCGTTCCCCCTCTTCACATCCCTCAGAGGACCTATCTCTTTCTCTTCAGCACCCTCAGCCCCCACCAACACTGCCTCGGTCAGCCCTCAGCAATGTCTCATGGGATCACTAAAGCCACCTCTAGGTGACCACCCTGCTTTGGGGTTTCTCCCCATCAAGGTCAACACAGACTTGTGGCTCCATGCCCCACTACAACTAGGTCTGGCCTTGTTTTTCAATGGCTCCTCACAGTTTGATAATAAAATCAAAATTCCTTAACCATCTCCCAAGATTCTCTACGGTCTGCCCCTGGCTGTCTCTTTGGCCCATCACTCACCACTCATCTGCTCGCCTTCCAAGCCAACCAGAAGAAAACCATCTGCAGCTCCCAAATGTCCCGGGCCTCTCTGCCTTTACATTTGTTTTTCTTTCTGCTCAGAACACCATTCTCTCCATCCCTTGCTGCTTTGCCTAGCTAATATATATTTTTTTAATTTTCCAATATTTTATTAGGCAATTTTTCAAACACACACTGCAGTTGAGAAAATTATACAGTGATCAGCCATATACCCGCCACACACATTTCATATTTTTTTTCTTCGTTTTCACATGTAGGGAACTTGTTCGTAGGGAGGCCACAGGGTTTGTGCTCCTCATCACAGTGACCCCAGACTCCTGTTGGGTGTGTTATAGACAGAGAAGCCATTTTTCACGCCCCCCTGCTCTGATCACACCCCTTGCCTAGCTAATGTTTATCTGTCCTTGAGACCCAGCTCAAGCATTAGTTTTTCCAGGAAATCTGTGATCCATGGTCCTATCCACCACACTCCTCATCGTCACCCCGATTAAGGACCAGATCTGCTTCCTGAGCATGTTTCTAGCACAGCACTTGGCAGAGGGCACTGCCATGGCCCTGGCCAGCAGTCACTCTCACAAGGGCAAGGACCACGCATTTTATTTATGTTTTCTTGTTCAGCAAGTTAAAGAGATTCAATATATATTTGTTCACAGAAAGAACGAAATGGCTGGTTTTAAAAAAATGTAGAAAGAAAATAACTCTTTCCATTTGTGATTACTAGGTTTAGAAACTAATTTTGACGTACTGGAACTACTTTCCAATTCAAAATCTAATAGGAAAAAAAAATGCAAACTGTCTAAAACGTGTACCTTTTCATTCTCTTCCATCAAAGTCATGAGTGAGTTAAAAGTAACTGCAAACCATTTAGGCCAGAAAAGCTAGAATGTAATTGGGTTTTGCCATGTTTGTGCCTATGCTAATGTTATTTTTTTTAATAACATTAAGAAAGGTATAATATGAAATTTTGGATTGAAACACCAAGAAATTTTAGAAAATTTAGCCACTCACTTCCCCCAAACCCTATCCTCTGGCCACCTGGCCCACTTACTGATCTAGAACAAGCTGTATCAAAGTTCACACTTCTACCTCGCCTTCCTATTTCCACCCAACAAACTCCTCTCACATGCCAAGGTCTCAAGAATTTTCCGTGAACTCACACCCTTGCTTACATGTAACTGCTGCCTCATGGGACTCCCTTAACATTTTATACTTACAAGAAACAGCATTCCTTAGATTTGAACACAATTGCTTATGTGTCCATGTTCCCCTGTTCTGCTATGACTTCTTGAGGGCAAAAATTCTATTCCTTGTTGAATCCCTGGCATGTAATATAGAACCAGACCCTGAGTGCATGAAGAGATTAGAAGAAAAAGAAAGAAAGGAAGAAAAGCAGGAAAGAAGGAAGAAAGAAAAGAAACCGATCAGAAAGCACAGGACCTTTCCGGTCTTTCCGGTTACCCTCCCACCACCTGTCTAACAAGGGTACAAGTGAACTTTTCTAGAACTAGAATATAAATGTTTCGACACAATGACTAAGCAAATGACATGAAATCTATGTGAACCAGCTTGATGAAAGTATTTCAAATTGTATATGAAAACACTACACTGTACCCCATGTTTGCATTAATGTATACAGCTATCATTTAATTAAAAAAAAGAAAGAAAGAAAGCACAGGACCATGAAAACAGAGCTGAGTCTGCCCCTACAGGTCAAGTATCTATAACCATGAAAAATTCTATCATCTCAGTCCAATCAAGTCACAGAGACAAGACCCCATCTTTGAGAATAATTTTTGTTGGATGTAAAGGTAATAGCCTAGGACCTAAACAGAAATAGTTTTTCTTTCTCTCTTACTTAAAAAATTCCTACAAGGTCTTAACCAAGCCCAAGAATAAAAAGAACAAACTGGGGAAGAGTTACATCCAAGCAAAAACTTTTTCCTTTGTATTCTCTTACGACTTTTTAAATAAGAAAATAGAAGATAATGCATTTAAGATGTTTATTTAAAACAACATTTAAAGAAATATTATTTATGGGCATCTGGAAATCTCCCCATCAAGAAATTATATTGTGAATTTTAAATGCCAAGTTCACATTGTAAGGAAAAAGTTCACTGAAGGTGAATGAATGGATGAATGGATGAATGAATGCCACAGTCCAGGTGTTTTGATCCTCATCTTTGGAGGTAAAGCTCAGGTGTCCTGGAAAGTAAGCAGGGCAGGGGGGTTTTCTGGTCGTGAGGAACCTGATGCAGGTTACAGTGCAGTGATGAAGAGACAGATGATGTCAGAGGGGGTAAGGGAGAGAATAAAGGTCTAAGATACAACAAGCTGTTAATTCTCCAGCAACTTTGCTGTGCTATCCCATGTCCCTTCAAAGACAAGGGTAGTAATCTGAGGATAAGATGAGAAGGAGGGAATACAGGAGTGAAAAGATGGCTGATGATTTCCTCATTTGCATTTTTAAAGGTTTACATGACAATCACTCCCAAAAATAGAAACAAAATTTAAATATGGCATTATTGACCATATTCTTTAAAATTAAATGCTTAGCTCTCATTCCACTGAATAATGCACAAGGAAAAATTACATAAAGTGATTGAAATAAAAAGTAAGTACAACTGACATCGATAGAAACAGCTGAAAAATACAAATGACATTCTCATCTGAATTTACACATTTCTAAGACTAAGGAGAAAAAAATTCTGCTGAGTTACCACTACTGGTTTTACTCACTGAGTCCAGTCTTAAAAACAATTCACTTGGGCATGGGGATTGCTAAATTTGTAATTATAGACTTAAGATCAATAATTTCTCTTCAATAAAACATGAAGATTCAAGGGTCCCTGTAGAACATACAGTGGGCCTCATATAGTTTACTTGCTGCCTCTCTGTTAAACCTAAAAAACAACGTGACAAATAGACCAAGGCCAAAGCAAATTGAAGAAATTAGTTTAAAATGCTGAACAGAGGAAGGCAAAGGTGACGTACTGCAGCAATGCTTTGGTCTTCCTGGTGGGGTCTTCTGGTTTGAAGTTTTTGTAGGCTTCTACTTCGTGTTCTATGGACAGCAACTGTCCCTGGAGTTTGTTCCTAAAGTTAGGCAGCGTATCTCGAATGTGGTTGGTAAGTTGCTAAATAAAACAAAACAAAAATCATGCACGCATATAACAGATTGAGCGCTAACTCATGAGATAAAAGTCAACCTCTACTGTTCTCCTAATCATTCAAAACTTCAAAAATCATATATACATTTGAGAATATCCATGTAGACAATAGTGAGAAGAGACGCCAACTCTCCCCTCTACCACCCTTCGGAGATGCTCAAAATTCCTTCCATTTCAGTCACTCCCTTGTTATCTCTTTACGTCTGGGGAAACACTGTTAAAATGGGGCTAACGTTGCTAATGAAGCTGCCCTGTAACACCTTAATACTTATTTATCTATTTATTTTCGGCCAGGGCTGGGTTTGAACCCACCACCTCTGGCATATGGGGCTGGCACCTTACTCCTTTGAGCCACAGGCACTGCCCCACCTTAGTGTTTATTAATTTGACTTGTCAGATCACCTGCCTCGTAGAAAGGAACCTTAAGTTAGACTGTGGCAGAAAGGAAGGTGGGAGTTTCAGGTGCTGCCTGATGTGCCCAGGACTGAATGGCTCATCACTCGGAGTGACCTGTCACTCACAGTTCAGGTCCTTGAGGTGCCATGCAAAATGGTCAGCTACTCCTACCTCCATCTCCATGCCCAGTCTAACTCCAGTTGGTCACCAATCTGTGCCTTCAACAGACTAACTCTAAAACGTCCATGACTGAGTGAGGGAAAGCTCTCTCAGCTTTTGACGCCACAACCTGACCGTCATGCTGGACATGCCTACCCATAATTAGCTCAGTAAAGTGAAAAGTTCTCCACAAAGGGAAGATAAAAACCCAGATTGTTTAGCTCTCTGCTTTATGTTCTATTACAATGCAGTTTAAAGGAAAGTCCTAATTAAAAGAAAAAAATAAAA
>NW_003852411.1:20840704-20847211 GCF_000181295.1 Otolemur garnettii
TCTCAAATATCTCCATAGGAAAGCAATATCGTGGACCACTCTTGGCTTTCTAAATAAAACCCTTCTTTCCTTGGCTTCCATGTCTCCAGCTTCTCTAATTTTCCTCCTAGCCAGCCTCAACTCAGGTACCGTCCCATTTGACAATCCAGCCTTCCCATCAGACCAGTAATTGCTGAACTTCCTTAGGTCTAGATCTTGGGCCTCTTCTTTGCTCACTCTCTGTCAAACCCTCCCACTTCATCCATGGCTTCAATAAACATCCAAACACTGGCAGCTGCTAAAATGCTGTCTCCACATAGGCCTTCTTATTTTGGTTGTGTTTATGTGCATCTGACCACCTGCTAGGCTTCTCTGCTTGGACGTGTCAATGACACAGCAAACTTAACATGTCCAAAATCAAGGACTTGATGTTCCCTTCAGCGGTCCCCACCTTGGTGACTTCATAACTCTCCGGATACTTGAGAGTTAACTTTGACTCTACTTCTCCCTCACCTAGGGGTACGATTTACCACCAAATTCTCAAGGTTCTATACATTCCTCAAATCTGCCTTTTTCTTTCATCTCCACTGGCCCTAACCAAGATCAGCTACCACAATTTCTCACTTTTACTTTTAACTGCTCTTTTCAGTTTTTCTCTTAACTAGTTTACTCTTGACCATTCTGCCCGTCATACCATATTCTTTTTCAACCTACAGGTCTGATCATGTTGCTCCCCTATTCAGATCCTTTAAATGACTCCTTCTCCTACTCTTTGGATAAGAGTAAAAATCATCAACGTGGCCTACAAACATTGTCAGATCCAGCCACTGCCTGCACTCCCAGCTTCAATGCCTACAGCCCACTTCCTTTTTCTCTGCCTTCCAGCCACAGCGACACTTCATTCAATTCCTCAAAAACATCATGCCCTTTTCCAGTTCTTTCCCCAGAAAATTTCAGGGATATTGGTACATATTAAATCAGCAATAAAATTGTCCTAGTTTCAAATGGAGGATAAAGATATTTGAAAGAATAAAGAGAGAGTGAAAATCCAGAAAGAAAAGATCTTCAGTACAAAATTCATTCCATTTTAAGTCGACCAGAATCCAAATATGTCACAACTTGGGGGTCACCTGTAATGACCAAATGGTCAGTTATTTCCTTTGATTTTTCTGGTATTCAAAACCTAATTCATTTACAACTTTTTATTTCTAATCAATGATATTAATGATTTTCCTCTAAGATTGTTTTTCAGTTTATTTGTATTTTTCTTAGGCCAATATGGATGTTGAAACAGTATTCTACAAAGTTTTACCAGTGCTGATAAAACCAGTGACTCTTTCTCTAAAATATATTTAAAATACATATATGTGTGTGTGTTTATGCATGTATGTATGTATGCATTTTTTTTTTTCAGAGACAGGATGTTGCCCAGGCTTGAATGCAGTGGCTATTCACAAATGCAATCATACAATACTGCAGCCTCAAACTCCTGGCCTCAAGTAATCCTCCTGCCTCAGCCTCCAGCTGGGGAGTATAAGGTATGAACCACTGCACCTGGCTACATATTCACATTTTTAAAATGATACCACTATAGTACTGTCTCAAAGTTTCCAATATTCTTTATCCTTAATTATTATTAGTATTAGTATTAGTATTATTTGAGACAGAGTCTCACTATTGCCCTAGAATGCCATGGCATCATAGCTCATAGCAATTTCAAACTCTTGGGCTCAACCAATCCTCTTGCCTCAGTCTCCTGAGTAGCTGGAACTATAGCACCCAGTACGACATCCAGATAGTTTTCCAGTTTTAGTAGAATTGGAATTTAACTCTTGCTCAGGCTGATCTCAAACCCCCAAGCTCAGGCAATCTACCCATGTCGGCCTCCAAGAACGCTAGGATTATAGGCATGAGCCACAGCACCCAGTCACCTTACCTTTTATTTAAAAGTATAAAATTTGCTATAGTCTATGATATATCTCTTAAAATAGAAATATAATATTGATTTTTATTTTCTAAAACGTCTTCCATTGTTTTGCCTACATGGTTCTCATACAAGATACCTTCAAGGAGCTAACAACCTGAAATTTATTAACTACTTAAGTTCATAGATAAAAGTTAAAGCATAACTAATGAGAATATTTTTGAGCAAAATTGCCTACCATATAAAGAGTCAAGGTAATCAAAACTCAGGGAGGGGGCTCTGTACTCAATCACAACAGTACTTGTCATGACACTTAATTCCAATAGGGGGAGGTATTGTGGAAGTGCATCAGGGTTATATGAGGAAATGTATGTGGTCCGTGCAGCAGCAAGAGCACAAGTCCCAGTTCTAATTTGCTATAGGGAAAGGAGTTATCTGCAAAAGCTTCTTAGATGAGTAGAAATTAACAATTTCTTAAGATGTGTTGTTTTGAAGGTTTGAAATTAAGAAACAAATCAATCTTTTTTAAATATTTAATTCCTTTTTTTTTTTTTTTATTTTGTTGCACTTTGGCCAGGGCCAGGTTCGAACCCACCACCCTCAGTATATGGAGCTGGTGCCCTACTCACTGAGCCACAGGCACCGCCAAAACAAATCAACCTTAAAAAGGCCATAAAAAAATTAACATAAAATCCAATGTAACCATTGTGAATTGTTATTTCAAAACCAGATCCTAAGACGTCAACTCTTCATGTAAGTTTAACTTCCTAAGACTACTACACATTGAGAGTGCATGCATGCTAACACACGCCCCGTTCCTTGTTCCTAAATAAGTTAATCATTCTGCTTTGAGCATGATTTTTCAATAATATTAAAGTGCATTATATTCACTGAGAATGGTAATAGTATGGATCTAAGTATTCATGTTCATTTTTAAAAGTTCTATCATTTAAGCTGAATATCTTGTTTTGGAAAGAAACAAATTTAAAAATAGGAAATATTAATTCCAGCAGTCACTTATATATATCATAATTGTTCTTATTGCTTAAAAGAATGTTTTTACCTGATTAAGGACCTTCTGAAGGTGTGGGGTCCCCATTCGATCAGCAATATGCCTGTAAGCCGGGTGGGAAAGAAAAAATTTCCTCTCCGCCAACATGGCCGCCTTAATGTCCTTCTTCCCATCTATGTCCTTCTGGCTTCTGTTTACCACCCCCACGTAACCTGAAACAAAACACAAACCTATGGAGTTGGAGCACCTTCTGTTGCTCATTCTAGGAAGACTTCAAGGCTCTCAAATAGGCTAAGAACAGCAAAATTAGTTTGGGGACTGAAGACTAGTAAACTCCATAGGAAACATCAGTACTTAACAAAAACCACTGATTTGGCTATCGATAAATTTGTAGCATCAGCACAGTAATGTCTCATCCCTAAAAGTTAAGGTTAAGAGAATTACATTTCTTCACAGTTTTAGCACATGGCAGGCAAGTAAATGTCAGATTTAAGACTGAATAGTCTAGGATCATGATTCTGTGATGAATATTTATAACCTCCCTTCAAACCCTTTCTTTTCCCCGCTTTTTTGTTTGTTTGTTTGTTTGTTTTTAACTAAAATCATTTTCATATCAGGATTCCAGAGGTTTTACTTTCACTAGAAACATTCACATGGATGGGAGGACTTACCCTTTTGTTAGCACATAAATCTGTTCATATAATAAATATATTAGGGATAATGAATTGCCTGCTATCCAGTAGAACTCATTAAAATGTTGTCTCTCAAATTGCCTTCCTGAGAGGCAGGTCTCTTAAAAAAAAAAAAAATTAACAGAACCCATGATTTGAGTTTTTGAAATTTATAGCATCTCCTTATAGTAATGACTTTAACTTCCTTACAGATAAAGATGGTATTTGTGCCCTGTGGGATATTTCCACGTCTGACAATGTTTAAACATAACATAATTTTAGAATAAGTGGGGCTTTTTGATGTCATTTAAAGTATAATGAAGCTTCATGAAGGGAAAAAATTGAAGTGTTTTTGTCACTGCAACAAACATCAGGCTTCTTAACATGATTTAGGATCAAGTAATCCTTGAGTGCCCCTCTATGGCAGGCTTAGAGAGGTGGCCTTGTCTGGAACAAAGAGTTCTCCCAAAGCGGGATGGATCTGCCTTAAAGCTAACGAAGCTGACACTTCAAGGCCCCCTTTTTCTTGCCTTCTTATTCCTGTTATTTTAGAGAATAGTTCTCCCTTCAGATCATTTTTTAATATATCACTTGGGAACATAGTACCATTCCATAAAAAGTATAACTAAGAATAAATCCAGTCCTTACAACTGAAAAGGCATGAAAACCAAGCCACCAAGCCTCCCAGTGGCCCCCATTCATTTCTCAGCTGTATCGTCAAAGGAAGTCTTGTATAGACCACAGTACGTTACCCCTGCGGAGAGGCAGCAGCTTGTTCTCTAGGACGTCCCTGGCATCTGTCCCTTCATCCATAAGATCCAGTTTGGTGATGACTCCAATGGTTCTCAGACCTGAATCATACACAAACCCAACATTAGCTCTTCCCCTATGTGGCCTGAGGTGATCTGTGAAACTGGTTCGCTATTCACTTGACCCAGAAAAACCCCACAAAGTCATGCAAAATAAGAGGCTCAAATCTTCATGTTCACTTTAGAAACACACCTGAAACTACCCAGGCCATCCATCAGGGGTATGTCTATACAAAAAGCCACCAAGTATCTGAAGGATGTCACTTCAAAGAAACTGTGTACCATTCCAATGTTACAATGGTAGAGTTAGTAGGTGTGGCCAGGCCAAGCAATGGGGCTGCACCCAGGGTCAGCGGTCCAAAAAGAGTGCTTAATTTTTGCTGCACATGCTTAAAAATGCAAAGAGTAATGCCGAACTTAAGGGTTTAACTGCAGATTCTCTGGTCATTGAGCATATCCAGGTAAACAAAGCACCCAGGATATGGTGCTACACTTACAGATTTCACGGTCACATTAACCCGTACATGAGCTACCCCTGCCACATTGAGATGATCCTTACTGAAAAGCAGCCAATTGTTCCCAAACCAGAAGAGGTAGAACAGACAAAAAAGATACCCCAGAAGAAACAAAAATTTATAGCACAGGAATAGATGAAACATAAAATAAATGCAAATAACAGTAAAAAGCAAAAAACAGCATTATACAATTTGCAGAAGACTAACGCATTTTAGAGACATGTACATCTCAGTGCGAGATGGAAAGCACGTTGTCCTAGTGCTTTTCCTGTTCCTCTCTGCTTACTTTGCTTTCTAATCTACCGCTACACCAGTCTGGCGATCTCGATGTGATGAGGAAGAAAGGCAGAAAACCACCTATCCCTTAAATAACTTTCAATCCATGAGAGAAAAACAAATAGTTATATTGCCAAAATATTTAAAATGCGTGAGTTTGGTTTTGTACCATGCATAAGTGGAAATTATACATTATCATTTTCCTCCCAAGTATTCCACCTAATATGGATGCTTTAAATTTTTATGCATTACATTATTAAAAATAAATAAACACACAGGCTATACAGGGACCACTGATGAGAGTTTGTCACAAGCCAAGCATTATTAGCGATCTAGTTCTGAACATGAAGTCAAAAGAATTAAAAGAAGAAAATTAGGTATAGCATCTGGGCCATCATCAAAATAAACTTGCAAGTCTCACAGCATCCATTATGCCAAAAGGAAGACTGAGCTAAGAGCTGAGGCTCGGATTCTAGTTGGCAGGCAAATCGCTTAATTCTCTGGGTCTCGATTTTCCTCATCTCTAACATAAGGTGTAGAGACCATGATCTCTAAGGAAACTCGTTTTCTGTGGCACATCAGAAGCTCAGTATTTGTCCTGGTTGTCTTCATTAGATGAAATGGACAATATTTGCCTAGGGATTCATATTGTTAAGTGTACTTCTCTGGCCTTCTGGTTAAACACAATTACTTGAACCCATAAATGTACCTTTTATCTGGAATTACTCAAATTGAGCCAACTGTGGTTTTAAATAATTATATATGTACTCTTTTAATTCTAAAAGATATATACTCTTTGAATTCTAAAAAAATAGTCCAACTACCATTTTTTGAAGATGAGAAAACAAAGGCAGAGAAGACTAAATGATTTGACTTGCCCAAGGTCATAATCACACATCCTACAGGTCCAGGCAGTCCTAGCCAAGAGCCCATAGCTTTTAACCAATATAATGCTTCTCACAGTATATTTAAAGAAAAAAAAAAAAAAAAGACTTAAACCAAAAAGGTAAAAAGAGGGAGAGGATTGCAGAAAAAATTTCAAACCAAAAACCCAGAAGGTTGACTGTTAACTAACTTAACAGTCTAGCTAAAGAGGAAAATTGCATTCAAAAAAGCCCACAATAGGAAAAGCCTAATAATTTGTGTAAGGGCATCTCAGAAAGGTTCAGGCCCTGGGGTACTAAGAGTTTTAAAAATGGTAGATAGAGGTGGTGAGACCCTGTCTCTAAAATAATTTCTTCTTAAAAATATGAAGAACAAAAATATTCTCAATAATTAAAAATAGGAGAACAGGAGAGGTGGAGCATGATGGCAGATGGGA
>NW_003852411.1:20847582-20850283 GCF_000181295.1 Otolemur garnettii
GAGTGTAATCCAGAGCTGCAGAGTCTACCACAAAACTTTCTGTGCCTCTACTGAAGTGGTGGCCATCAGCAGTGGCAACCAACCCCTCCCCCATGGAGAAATCAACAGTTCTAGGGGTCTAGGAGGTATAGCAT
This sequence comes from Otolemur garnettii, assembly GCF_000181295.1. Lineage (NCBI taxonomy): Eukaryota > Metazoa > Chordata > Mammalia > Primates > Galagidae > Otolemur > Otolemur garnettii. The sequence continues at coordinate 20,847,717 of NW_003852411.1, forward strand.
GATGGCAGATGGGATAGACGTTTAGTTCAGCTCTCCTGGAATAACAGGTGAGAGTGGGTGGGCTAGATCATTCCCAGTAGGGAATATTGGTGCAGACAGGCAGTTCGGGGTATGCAGCGAAGGGGGAGATTCCTGGACTAGAAGTGTAATCCAGAGCTGCGGAGTCTGCCTGAAAAGTTTCTGTGCCACTGCTAAAGCAGTGGGTGCTGGCAGGGGTGACCAGCCCCTCCCCACCATGGAAGATTATAATTCCTAGCTCATGGGGAAACTAGATGTTGTGTGGAAAAATTGGTGAAGCGAGGACTCCTGAGCGGAATTTGGCGGTCAGATAGGGGGGCTGTCTGGAGGGCACAGCTGGGGCTAGGCAGTGGAGAGAGACTAAGGCGGGAAGGATCCCACTAAGGAAGCAGATATATTCTGAAATTTTGGAAATGGCAACTGCCACAGGCACCTTTTCCCATGGGCCAGGTGTGGGGATTTGAGTCTCACCTGCAGCAGCTATCCTGCACCCAGAGCAGGTCCAGGATACCCTGCACTTCACAGGCACTGTTGAAGGGAGAATTTGTGAAACTTGCCTGTGAAGATTTTTTTTGAAATTGGTGAAATCGACAACTCGGTGGGGTCTAAGCACCAAACAGATAGCCAGGCAACCACCAAAAAAAGTATAAACCATGAATCAGGTATAAGCCTGGCAACCACTCACAGCGCCACCTGGTGTCCAGAAAGTATATTGCAACATAGATATATTCCTGCTAAAGTTGATCCCTACAGCATACATACAGTCTTACGTTATATATATGTATGTATATGTGTATATATATATATATGTATACATATGAACAACATTTTTGTTGGTGGTGCCATTTTTTTCCTTTCTTTTATCTTTCTTTGTTATTTTTGCTCTTTTGCGCTTTTTCCTTTTCTTATAGGAGTTATTGTTAATTTTTTAAATTATTATTAATACTATTTTTTTTTCTTTTTCTCTTCTTTCCTTCTTATGGTTGCTGAGAGCACTTACATAAGGCTATTAGAGTTTTTTAATTATTATTTTTTATTTTCTCTGTTTATTTGTTTCTGATTGTGTATCTGTGTGCTTGTGTGTCTGGCTGCTTTTTTGTTTGTTTATTTGTTCATTTTGTTTCAATGTGTCTTATGTTTTACTAAATCCTCAGGTTGGCTATTTTCCCTAACTCCAGGGGAAGGTGGCATGATGGCTGACTGAAGCCAGCTTTCAACAGAAGCTCCAGTCCAGAGGGAGAGATAATGGCCAGAAAGAACCCAACAAAGCCAAAGGGTGGGAACCAAGCTGAGAGAAGAGATAGACAATTGCATGTCTTCTGCCAAGGCAAGCTACGACTCCAAGGAAACAAATTTCAGGTACAGAACTCACCCCAAAGAGGATGTGCGTCAGGCCCCTCCCCCAAGAGAGTTGCTTGCTTACTGTGGGATCTCTACTAGTGAGCAGTGAACTGAGGTTCTCTTCTCTCACCCCACCGTAGTGACTTGCTAGAAGCTGGGACTCCTCCAGAGAGTTCCTGCTGTGAGCCTAGGAATTCCCTTGTCTGACAGGAAGTTTGAACAAATATTTTCCCTACCATCTTGAACTTCCAGTCTACCCCTCCCCCCTAGCCTTGTGGTCTAGAAGCCCAACCCCTGCAGAGACCAGAATGTCCACACTTCTTGGCTAGGACTGGGCATTGCATAGACATTGGCAGCACAGCTATGCTGTATCTGTGAATTCAGTAACAGTGCAGAAAGACACAGAAGGGAAGGTGTCTGGCCTGGCTCTGAGAAAGTGTATCTCAGCAGCGGACAGAGGCGTGGGTCTCCATGTTACAGGTGGAGACTCGGGATCTGCTGAGTGTAAAAACCCAAGTGGAGACACCTCCCACCCAACATCACCCACCTCCCACCCAACATTAATAGAGCGATCCTGCTGGGGTCTAACTTTGGAGAGTCACCTCCCCAACTCTGTGGTCTGCCAGAGGGAACCAGACCTTGCCCTCCAGGGATACCAGAGCTGCAGAACAGCAGCGGCAAAGGTGTGGTGGCTGAGGGAGAAATACTCTTGCTTTCTGGATAGCCTCAGGTTTAGATTGAGCTCAGCTGGAACACTCCCCAGTTGCCACTGAGTACGTGATGCAGGCAGGCTTCAGCTCCCTCTGCTGGCTGGTGGCAGAGAGTGGTAGCTGAGAGGAGGAGGCATTGACTTTACTTTGACTCTGGCAGGTGCAAAGCCCTGGGACATTTGCTTTTTGGACAGAACTGGGCCACAGAGACTGGGTTAATGGAGATTGGTGGTGGGGTTACCAGAGTCCAGTGGTGAAGCAAAAGTAAGGCAGGGAAAGAAGCATCAGGAACCTTCATTCAAACCTTCTACTGGAAGGGCCTTTCTGACTCCTTGGAGCACCAGAGCAAGCCACACTTGAACTATCAGTAGACTCCTGATATCCAGTTCCTGGAGACCTTTTGAACTCTCCTGCTAGAGAGTGGGTGCTAACTGGGACAATCGGTTTGGAACTCTTGAACTGGACAAATCAACTGAGGACCCTCCAAGGTGGTTCCCT
>NW_003852411.1:20850919-20852259 GCF_000181295.1 Otolemur garnettii
AAGAATTCAACGAATGCAAAGACAAAATCACCAAAGATTTTTGACACATTGAGAAAAGAAGTTGCAGCCTTCCAAGATATGAGAAATACAGTAGAATCCCTCAGTAACAGAATGGATCAGGCAGAAGAAAGGATTTCTGATGTTGAAGACAAAGCTTTTGAACACTCCCAAATGCAAAAAGAGGAAGAGAAATGGAGAGAAATAATAGATCATTCTCTAAAAAAACTCTGGGATAATTCCAAGAAAACTAATGTTCGCCTTATAGGAATCCCTGAAGATGATGAGATTGCTTTGAAAGGTACAGATGCTCTTCTCCGAGATAACATCACGAGACATGCTGAAATTCAGATAGCAGACAGTTTCAGAACCCCAGCACAACTCAACCCAAATAAAGCATCTCCCAGACATATTATAATTAACTTCACCAAAGTTAATATGAAGGAGAAAAATACTGCAAGCAGCCAGACATAAGAAAATCTTATCTTACCTTAAAAGATAAATACAGACTCAGGGTGAAGGGATGGTCATCTATAATTCAAGCAAATGGCAATCAGAAAAAAGCAGGTGTTGCAATTTTATTCGCAGATACAATAGGCTTTAAACCAATAAAAGTAAGGAAAGATAAAAATAGGCACTTCATATTCGTTAAGGGAAACACTTAACATGATGAGATTTTAATTATTAATATTTATGCATCCAACCAGAATGCTCCTCAATTTATAAGAGAGACTCTAACGCACATGAGCAAGTTGATTTCCTCCATCACTATAATAGCTAGAGATTTTAACACCCCTTTGGAAGTGTTGGGTAGATCCTCCAATAAGAAACTAAGCAAAGAAATTTTAGACTTAAAATTAACCATTCAACAATTGGATTTAACAGACATGTACAGAACATTTCATCCTAACAAAACTGAATACACATTCTTCTCATCAGCACATGGAACATCCTCCAAAATTGATCACATCTTAGGTCACAAGGCTAACCTGAGCAAATTTTAAAAAATAGAAATTATTCCTTGTATCTTCTTGGACCATCATGGAATAAAAGTTGAACTCAGTAACAACAAGAATCTGAAAACCCACACAAAGACATGGAAACTAAATAATCTTATGCTAAATGATAGCTGGGTGATAGATGAGATTAAGAAAGAAATTAACAAATTTTTGGAGCAAAACAATAATGAAGACACAAACTACCAGAACCTTTGGGATATTGCAAAGGCAGCCCTAAGAGGAAAATTTACAGCATTGCAAGCCTTCCTCAAGAGAACAGAAAGAGAAGAAATCAACAACTTAATGGGACAGCTCAAGCAACTGGAAAAGGAAGAACATTCCAAC
>NW_003852411.1:20853818-20854916 GCF_000181295.1 Otolemur garnettii
CCCAGGGCAATTGAAGCAATACCAAAAATACATTACTGGGATCTGATCAAACTAAAAAGCTTCTGCACTGCCAAGAACAGAGTAAGTAAAGCAAGTAGACTGCCATCAAAATGGGAGAAGATTACATTTCTGACAAAACATAATCAGGTTACATTTCTGACAAAGGTCTGATAATCAGAATCCACAGAGAATTCAAACTTATTAATAAGAAAAGAACAAGTGATCCCATTTCACTATGGGCAAGACACTTGAACAGAAGCTTCTCTGAAGAAGACAGGCACATGGTCTACAGACACATTTATTTACTTATTTATAAAAATAAAAGACAATTTCAAAAAACAAACAATAAAAGATAGCTTCAAAAACTCCATACTGAACCTCAGAGTCAAAGCATTCTATAATAGACATACTTTTATTTGACAATGTAAATGTTACCTTTTTTGCATTATTATTATTATTATTATTGTTCAATATTCTGCTGCAGCAATCATCTGATTTCTTTTCTAAATGTATTTATCTTCGTTTGTTCTTTATGAGTTTTTTGTTTCTAGTCCTTATCTTAAACATTGTTCTTGTTATTAAATTTTAAGCTTTTTTAATTTTGTGAAGAAAAAAAGTGGAAACCAAATAAACACATGTAAAAAAAAATCAACACATTGTACCCCACATATGCATAAATGTCTTCATGATCTATGTGTATATGACTTAATAAAACAAAATTTTAAAAAAAAAAGGAAAACAGAAATTAAAATGTTAGTAGAATGGCTGGAAGACAAAGTTGATGGACTCTTCCAGAAAAGAAAAAGCAAATAATAGGAAAGGAAAAACTTTTTTAAAAACTAGAAACGTAATCCAGAAAATCCAATATTTGATTAAATAGCATTCCAGAGAGAGAAAATCATACAGAAACAGTTGGGGGGACATATTTTATTAAAGAAAATGTCCTGTAAGTGAAAGACATGAATTTAGGGAATGAATGAACTCCACAAATGTCCACAAAATAAAAATACATACATATGCACACATACACACACACAAAATATGGCATTATCAGTAAAAGATTTCCCAGTAAAAGACAACTGGGAACAGATAAAAGAT
>NW_003852411.1:20855431-20857009 GCF_000181295.1 Otolemur garnettii
AGTGGAGGAAGACATGAGATCCAGGAAGCGGATGTACAACCCAGAAGAGCAGGAAAATTTCAGGATGGTGCAGATCCCACACCAAGGCCAAGACAGTGATCAACATCTACTGGATGGACAGAGCAGAGTCCTGAAGAGATGCCTTCGTCCACCAAGAAAAAACATAAGTGCTAGAATATCCAATGCTTAAAGTTTTTCAAGGAACTCACAGGCTGAAGCTTCTGCAGGGAGAGGTGGGGAATGCATTAGTGGTGTGTGTGTGTGTGTTGGGAAAACTATGTAAACAAAAAGAGAATTAGCAACCTCAGGCAGTGTCGTGTAAGAAAGAAAATTTAATCATAATTTACCACATAGTTTGGCTGCGAATAACATTTTTAGAATTATAAAAATTCATTTAGCAAAATATGAGTATGTCATTATATTAGTAGAATGGAGGAGGATAAGGACATAGGGGTGTACAAAGTATGTGTAGGTATGGGTGAGGCATATAAGTCGGCAAGATCATTCTCTATAGCAGGAAGGCAGAAAAGAGTATGTCAAACTGAGAAAAAAAATCAAGTAATAGTGGTAGAAATAGATTACATAGCTATAAGGAGGTAAATATCAAAAGAAATAGCTAAAACAGCTGAAAGTCTCTGGTAATCAGTAATTGGGAGTCAGGAGGGGTGAGCAAGGGACTGATAGCTTTGTTAAAAGGCTAGGTGACTTATTTTAAAAAGCTGTATATATTCATAGCTTTAATAAAAATAAAAGTTGATTATAAAAGTGTTTTCTTTATTACTCCCTTATTCCTGAAAAGGCAGCCAGGCCTACACTTAGTAGTACACCAGAAATGGCAAAGAAGACCATTTTCTTTTTCACATTTGGTTACATCAAAAGGTAGCTTAAAATAATCAATCAATTCCTGATGGCAGACTCAAGACCTACAGTCATAGATCTCAAAAGGCCCTTTCCGGAAGGGACTTCAAAGGCACCCTGCTTTAAAAGAACTCCTCCAGAAACCTAAATACCCAGGTAAAATGGGGAACATTGCAGAGCCCCGATTATGTGCCAGCCTCATCTAGGACCTAAAACAATACCCATATGAGAAAGGTACTATTTATTTTTAATTATGTAGATGAGGAAAGTAAGACTTGGAGGAGACAGATACACTTGCCTAAGGAATCACAGCCTATACAGCAAAAACTGGCATTCAAGTCAAGCAGCCTAATTCCATTTATAATCACTATATTTTTCTGCCTCCCAATTCTCAGCTATATTTTAAAAATGATTAACTGTTACTTGGCAACTTAGTCATATCATAGAAGCCTGTTTATCTACAGAACTAAAAGTCTGGCTAAATGTCTCTTCTAAGTCCAGAATTCTGGGAAGGAGAACAAAGATTCAGAAGAGGTTATATGCAGAAAGAAGTGAAGAACAATTTAACATAATTCTTGCCCTCCTACTACAAGGGAAATAAAAATAATAAATTAAGAGCTAGACTAGGCATGGCGACTCACATCTGTAATCCCAACACTTTAGGAGGCCAAGGCAGGAAGATCACTTGAGGCCAGGAGTTCAAGACCAGCCTGGGCAACA
>NW_003852411.1:20857505-20866875 GCF_000181295.1 Otolemur garnettii
AAAAAAATAAAATATAGTGATAATTCATTGAATAAGAACTAATAAATAACCATGATATTATATTTTAATTAAGTTTCTCTTCAGAAAAAAAGAACTATAATGACGAGCCCTAATGAAGACTTTGAAAAAACACATAAGGTACTTCAAAAATTTGAAGCACAGAAGTTAAGTACATTGACTCAAAGATCAAACTGTTGGAGTCAATCCCACCCGTGCTCCTTCATAGCTCTGTAACATTAGTTTCCTCATTAGAGGAAACTGGAACAACAGGATAATCATACATCACACTTCATGTTGATTGCCCTGGGATAATGATTAATAACATCCCCATTTAACTCTCAACAGGGCTTCCTTAAAAAAAAAAAAAAAGATTTCCTTTTTGAATGATAAATTATGTAATATGTTCATTTTAATTCATCAATAAAAACAGGTAAAATAACAAAGTCATTATTTCAAATTAAATAACAGGACTCTAGTCTGGCATGCAAGAAGCTTGGAAGTTGCCACCCTGTCCTAAATGAGTGAAAAGCTGAGCAAACTGGAAAACTAATAAGCCACCTTAGAATTGTCAGAGAAGTGAGATCGTAGGACAAACTGCTGCCCCCTAAATTTGGAGAGGCAGATAAATACAGAGAATCACAACTTACCAAAACACAAACCTCCGTGGGAACCAAGGCCAGGGTGGGAAAACTTACATTGTAATCAATGAACTGCTGGAACCTCAGTGTGAGTGAGTCCCACAGTTAAAAACTCCAAGGGGACCCAGGCATGAGGGGAGAGCCTTAAAAGGGGAGTTCTCGCCTTAAAAGTCCCCTCAGGCTTCTGGCAGGGAAAGGGGAAAGGTAACCAATTGGAAATATGCCAGAGCATTCTGTTGTTCTGAAGAAAGTCTGTCCTCAGGAGAAGCTATTTAACCAGGGTCTAAACTACTGGGTATGGGGGATTCCAGAGCTCAAAAGAGAAAGGAAAGGAAAATATCCAACTCCAGCCTATTCTATCCTGGTATGGGGGAAGCAAAACACAACACCCTAGCCCACACTAGCCATCCTGTCCCAACCAAGGGGGTGACAGCACTGAGGACTGAGAAGCATTTGTGAGATTCACATTCAGAGGCATAGGCTCACTGCAAGACGGAGACTTACTCATAGGACTATTCATATTCAATCACAGGACCTAATCGCAGGCTTATGCGTCCTCTCCACACCCTACACCACCTTACTATAGCTATGTCCCACAGTTCCTTGTACCCAGTACATCATGTCTGCCTATCCAAAAAAAGAAAAAAATTACCAGGCATACTAAAAGGCAAAAAACATGATTTGAAAAGACAGAGCAAGCGGTGGATCCAGACTCAGATGTGGCAAGAATGTTAGAATTAGACTGGGAATTTAAAACAACTGTGATTAATATCCGAAGGGTTCTAATGAATAACATACCGAGCCTGCAAAAACAGATGAGCAGTGCAAGCAGCAAGATGGGAATGCTGAGAAAGAATCAAAAAGAAGGGCTAGAGATCAAAACACCGTGAGAGAAATGAAGAATGCCTTTGGTGGATTCATTGTAGACTGGACACAGCTGAAGAAAGAATCACCCAGCCTGAGAGTATCTCAATAGAAACCTCTCCAAAATAGAAAAGCAAAGAGAAAAGAATACTGGGGTAGAGGGACAAAGAGAATATTTAACAACTATGAGACATTACATACGCATGATGGAAAAAGGCATTACGTATGCATAATGGAAATGCCATAATTGCCAAAAGTTGAAAGCACAGAAAAGTTCCACCATAGGTGAAAGGATGCACAGACTGTGGTACATCCAGACAGTGGAATATCATTCAGCACTAAGATGACATGAGCCATTAAGTTACAAAAAGACATGGAGAAAACTTAATAGAAAGAAGCCAATCTAGAAAGGCTACTGTATGATTCCAACATAAAACATTCTGCAAAGGCAAAACTACATACAGTAAAAAGTTTGTCAGGGGCTAGAAGGGGGTTAGGATGAATAGACAGAAGATGTGTGAGGCAATCAAACTACTCTATGAGACCATGATGGTAGATACATGTGGTTATATAGAGAGGGTGCCAAATAAAGTTACTAATACAGGGTGTCCGTAATGTTTGTGTGCAATTTACCATGTTCAGCTGTCTTAAATTGCACATGAACTACATGTCCACCCTGCGTATCTATTTTAAGAAAGGAAAAATTGTACTAAAATTGCAATACTCAGACTTGGTGCCTGTAACTCATTGGTTAGGGTGCTGGCCTAGGGTGACCAGACGTCCCGCTTTTGGTGGGACAGTCCCAATTTTTAACAATTTGTCCTGCGTCCTGCAGTGTTTCAAAAAAGTCCCAATTTTTGGAAAGAATGCAAGAATGGGCAGGAGAACTGTAAGGGAATATACGGTTTTCGGCTGCCATGTGGCTATTTCACCAGGATATGAGTTTTATATTATTTTTGTTGATTTTATAATGTTAAACTGTAATAGTAACAAATAATTGTTGAGAAGTGATTATCAAGAACTGCTTATCAAAGTTTGTATTGTTGTCAGGCCCTGCCCTGCCCAGTCCCCTGCCCCGTCCCCTGCCCCGCCCCGCCCCCCACCATGTTGTCCCACTTTACCAATATTAAAATCTGGCCACATACAGTGAGGCTAGCAGGTTTGAACACAGCCGTGCCTGCTAAACAATGACAACTGCAACAACAAAAAAATAGCTGGATGTTGTGGCAGGCGCCTGTAGTCCCAGCTACTTGGGAGGCCGAGGCAAGAGAATCGCTTAAGCCCAAGAGTTAGAGGTTGCTGTAAGCTGTGATGCTACAGCACAGTGAGAAACCAGGAGTGACATAGTGAGACACTGTCTCAAAAATGAATAAATAAAGAAAATTGCAATACTCAATATATACTGATAACAAAAGGTGAATACAAGTCACATTTGAGCACCTCTTATAATTGCAGCAGTCAAACACGAATTGAGTGTTACAATTTTTTTTTTTTTTTGCAGTTTTTTGGTTTTTGTTTTCAGGCTAGGGTTGGGTTTGAACCCACCACCTCTGATATATGGGGCCAGTGCCCTACTCCTTTGAGCCACAAGCACTGCCCGAGTGTTACAATTTTAATACATTTTTTTTTCCTTTCTTAAAAAGTGTATACATTTTTTGGCACCCTCTGTATTTCTCCAAATCCATAAAATGTACAATACCAAGATTGAACCCTAATGAGAACTATGGACTTGGGTGATATGATGTGTCAAGATAAGTCAGTGATTTTCAACCAGTGTTCCATGTCACACATGCCATGAGAGGATTTTAGGTGTGCTGTGAAAATTTTTAGAGATTAAATTATTTTTCAAAAGTTCAAAGCATAGTAAGTATGTTCTTTTTTTGGCAGTTTTTGGCCAGGACTGGGTTTGAACCCACCACCTCCAGCATATGGGGCCAGCTCCCTACTCCTTTGAGCTATAGGTACTGCCCTGTTCTTTTTTTTATTCTTTTTTTGTTGTTGTTCAACAAAATTTAAGTGTGCCACAGAAGTTTAACTACAGGTGCAAGTGTGCTGTAAGATATTGAAAAACACTGATGTAAGTTCATCAGTTGCAACAAATGAGCCACTGTGGTGTGGAATGCTGATGGTGAGGGAGGTTGTGGGAATGGGAGCACATGGAAACTATACTTTCTGCTTGATTCCGCTGCATAGCTAAAACTGCTCTAAAAAAATAAAGTTTACCGATTAAAAAATAACACGTGTAAAATAGGTGTTACATAAAAAGCTACTCAGTAAATAAAAACTTGTGATCTTACCAGCTTCATTTCTCACCTATGTCCCCACCTACTCTGACTGTAGGCTCCAGCCAAACCCAATGACTTTCAGTTTTCCACGTGACCAGGTATTCTTTCCGCCTCTCCTCCCTAGTGCCACCGGCTCAGCTCTATCCTTCCCTTCTTTTTTCTTAGTCAAGTCCTAGTCATCCTTCAAAATGTCCTTCAGGCCTCATCTACAAGTCTTTAATTCAGAAGTCCTTGTTCAGGCTCCCACAGTATAATTCAGAGCCCTTCCTCTGGGCCCTCAAAGCTCCCTACATACAATAAAATCATTCTTAAACATCACAGGGAGTCTGCTAACATGTCAGTCCTACTTACTAAGCCACGATCTCTTCAAGGACAGGAATTACATCTAATCTATACATTCTAAGCCATTCACATGCCAAACACAGAGGGAACTCAATAAATGTTTAGTTATTAAGTAAACACATGAATGAAAAAGATATAAACTATTTTTCTTAGAATCAGACTAGAAATACAAATTCTTGAAAAATTATATGATGCTATCCCACCATGTTACCTAGGTTTGTTATCAGCCCGTGAGTATAAGAACACTGCCATTTCTTCCACTTATATATGGAACTAAATTGTAAGTACTATGGTGTTTCATCTAATTGAGAAATGGGACCAAACTAAGTCATGAACCACATTAGTGGTTGCCAGGAAAGTAATCTGGAACACTGTGTACACTGAAACAACGGCAATGAAAAAAAATCTATATAGAGTTAATGTAAAAATGTATACAGCAAAATTTAAAACAGACTTAGAAAATTAGATGTCCTTCAGTTGATACTTTTTATGTTTTGGATTTGGGTGGAATTTAGGGAGGGTGATTTAAAATAAATGTCTGGCAAAGATTATGGAATATTTTATTTCTGAAAGCAATCAGTGATGAATAGGAAGACTTTCATTTTTTTCTCATAAGTTTTCCATAAACATTATTTTCTTGTTACTTTCAACAATTTTGAATAACAGTTTTCATTTTCAAAATCAACACGTAATGGTACTATCTGTGATACACAGTAAAAATGTTTTTAAAATTATGAAAAGCATCATTGCTATGGTGGCAGAGACTATCTTGCTCACAATATAGTCCAGATTCCAGTAAAGTACTTGGAAGGTTTGATATTTGTGGAAGGAAGATAAAGGAGAAAGAGGGGAAAATGTAAGCAAGGGAAGAAGGAACAAAAGGAAAAGAGAAAGAATTACTTTAAAAATAAGAAAATTTAGGTATAGTTTGGGTGTGGCGGTTCACGCCTGTAAATCCTAGCACTTTGGAAGGCCAGGTGGGAGGATTGCCTGCGCTTAGGAGTTTGAGAGCAACCTGAACATGAGTGAGACCCTGTCTCCACTAAAAATAGAAAAAACTAGCCAGGCGTTGTGGCAGGCACCTGTCCCAGCTACTCAGGAGACTGAGGCAAGAGGATTGCCCAGGGGGTTGAGGTTGCTGTGAGCTGTGATGGCTACTCTATCCAGGTGACACAGTGTGACTCTGTCTCAAAAACAAAGGAGAAGAAGAAGAAGAAAATGTATGTATAGAGTGGTTTTTCCCCACTGAGAATTTACATTCCAAGATAGACTAAGGCATGAAGAAATAAAGAAACTAAAAAGTAATCCACAGGCACTTAAATCTTCTGGCTATCTCTCTACCCAAATCCATTTTCTTCTTCCTTTGTATACCACTAAATTACATTTCCAGGTCCCCTGTACAACTCAGTAGCAGTTTCCCTTCTATTATGCCTGCGATTGAATGCTACCTAGTGGCCTATGAGAAGTGATAGGTGCCACTTTCAGATGGTCTATACAACTACACACATATGCTCCTACATCCTCTTTGGCCTTCAACTCACTAACTCTACCCATAAGTTAGTTTCTAAGTCCCTATCGGTGACAGGATGGAAGGATCTTTGAATGATATCCGAGAGAAGAAATATCACACCACCCTGAACTATCCCAGGATTATTGTTTGTTTGACCATTATATGTTTGATGCTACTTATTACGGTATATTAGTAGAAAGAGCAAGACTTTAGAGAAAACAGCTGCCATAATGAAAATATGGCATAGAAAGGGCAGGTGGCAAGGAAACAAATACTGCAAAGTAAGAAAGATGAAGACTCATGTTACTCAGTAGTTGCATAGTATGTAAACCCACTGTACACGAAAACTTATAAGGTAGACTAAGCATATCCTGGAAGGAGAAGCTGTTGGTAAGATCCAGAATATTCGTCTGTCTTGATTTTTACTGACGTTTGAAGTAAGGGATTTAAGAAATAAAAGGGATTAAAGAACGTATAAAATTTGAATGTATTCATTTTGAAAAAGCCAACTATTCTTGTCACTCAAAGAATAGAAAAAGAGAGGTCCACTAAGAATTTTCAGTTAGACAAGGGGTTCAATAATTTCTGCCTCTGACTATAAGAGAATAATAGAGGACCAGGCACAGTGGCTCACTCCTGCAATCCTAGCACTTTGGGAGGCTATAAGGCTAGAGGATTACGTGAACTCAGGAATTCAAGACTAGCCTGAGCAAGAGCAAGATCCTGTTTCTACTAAAAATAGAAAAAATTAGCCAGGCATCATGGCCCATGCCTATAGTCCCAGCTGCTCGGTAAGCTGAGGTAGGAGGATCACTTGAACCCAGGAGTTTGAGACTGCAGTGAGCTAGGCTGATGCCATGGCACTCTAGCCTGAGCCACAGAGTGAGACTCTGTATTAAAAAAGAGAAAATGAGAAAGCTTTAGGTATACCTGTACTCTGTAAACTACTCGAAAACTGGGATGGAGTATCTGAAACAAACACTTTCAGACATTAAACAATATGTTGCATAGAACTATGATATCTGAGAGAAGATTTTAAAAAAAAAATGTAAGCTGTACAATTGCCCACTGTCTGCTTAGAGGCAATCGCTGGACTATAACGCAAGAAGGAAAAATCCAAGGAGAATTCAAGGAGACCAAGTCACTAGACTTCTCAAGATAGTGTACAAAATAAAAGGGACCCATAAGAAGAAAGAGCTCCTGGAATATTCATAAGGATCCTGTTGAGTCTTTGTTTAAATATATGCATGCACAATGTATAACTCCACATGACGGAGTCAAAAATAACTTCCAGAAAGCTCTAAGGCAAATAATTCCCACAGCTGACAGGGGATGGGGATCATCTTAAGTTCCCAGCACTAGAATGAAAAGACTTTATTGAATATGAAGCATTTAATAGAGACACCAGAAGACGCAAATCTCAGTAAACTTTACTATAGACCTACCCTTCAAAAAATAAAACAAAAAACTAAAAATAAGCAAAAAGTAATCAAACTTATCTTCAATTAATATATCTACCTATTAAAACAAAGACCAATACATTTTTAAAGAATATAATAAAAGTCAGCACTCAATTAAAGATGTAAAATATCTAATATTCAACCCCAAACTAGCAGACACATGAAAAAGAAGGAAAACACAACCCAGAATCAAGCGGGAAACATCAGTGTCATCAGTGTTCTGATCTAGAAGTGATAGAATTCACAAATGACATTTAAACAGTCATTATAAATATGCATAAAACTCTCAAGGATATAAAAGAAAACATGAACATAATGAGTAATTTAAAAGAACGATAATTTTCAAAAAGCAGTTAATAAAAACTATGAACAAATTCACAGATTCAAAAGCCCAGGAATATCAGCCATATAGAAAAAAATCATACCAAGGCACAACTATAATTAAATTGCTAATACAAAATGACAAAATAAAATCATAACAGCAGAGGGAAAATTAAACAAGAGACACAAGAATAAGAATAATTTCTAATGAAATTATGAAAGCAAGAGAACATTAAAAAATATCTGTGAAGTGCTAGCAGAAAAAAAATGATCACCAAAGTTCTATACCCAGTGAAAATTTCTCTCAAAAATATAGGCAAAATGGTGACTTTTTAGACAAACAGAAGCTGAAATAATTCATTGACATCATAAAGGAATAAAGGAACTGCTTAAAGCTAAAGGAACACAATATAAGCTGGAAACTCAGATCTACACAAAGGGATAAAAACCTCTGGAAATGGTAAATATAAAAATGAAAGCAGAATATTCTCATTTTTACTATTTCTGAAAGATAATTGATTATTTGAAGCAAAAATAATGTCTATCAATTCTGGGTGACATTTATAACATATGTAGGAACTATAATATGTTTTATATATAGAAAGATTTATAACATAGGTAGAAGACAAATAGCAAGATGGTAGACTGTAATACAATGATATCAATAATTATATTGAATGTAGATGATCTAAATACTACAATTAAAAGGCAGAGATTGAAAGTTTGGATTTTTAAAAAAAAAAAGCACCTAATCAAAGGTATACAAAGCTGAAAGGAGAAACAGACAAATGCACAAAAATAGTTAAAGATACAACAATCCTACCTCAGTAATTGAAATAACAAGTCGATAAGAAAATCAAGAGTTATATAAGATTTAAACAATGCTATCAACTAACTCAACCAAAAGTACATCTATAGAACACATCACCCAACAATAGTACTTCTACTGTTATACGTATTCTACTAACACATTCTTACCAAAGGGGCATTGGCGGGTCTGTGCATCAAACCAATCAAGATATATTTAAAAAGAATAAAGCTGTACAGAAATTAATATCCTTAAGTTATTTAGAAAATCCCAAAGCAGAAATTAAAGAACCTCTCTCTAAATAACCGTGGATTGAAAAGGAAGTAACAGAAAATCTTAAAAGTATTTCAAACTGAGAAAAATAAAAACTCACCATATCAAAATGTGTGGCAAGTAGCTAAAGGGCTGAGAGAAGAACATATAGCTTTAAAATGCTAATATTACCAAATACGATACGCTTAAAACCAGGGATCTACATTTTCATCTTAAGAAGCTAGGGAGAAAATAGCAAATTAAATCCAAAGTAGAATTATAAATAAGAGGGGAAGTGAATTAAATAGAACACAAATTAAAAATATATATAATCCATTAAATCAAATGCTGATTCTTTGAAAAGACCAATACAATTGTCTATTTTCACTCTTTCACAATGCATTACACTGCATAGCCAAAGCAAGAAGAATAGACTGAACGATTAAGACTGTAAAGAGTAAAAGTTTCTACTCACAGACAGAGTTTGAGTCCAGCCTGGACAACATAGTGAGATTCATATGTAATAAAGATAAAACATAAAAATAAAAGGAAAAAGAAACACATCGAGATCGCGCCTCATCCCAATTAGTTTGGCTATTATCAGAAAGACAAAAAACGACAAATGCTACATGTGGATGTGGAGAAATGGAAATACTTATGCCTAGCTGGTAGGAGTATAAATTAATACAGCCATTATGGAAACCGTTTGGAATTTCCTCAAAAAATTCAAAAGAAAACTGCCACCTAATGCATCAATCTCACTGTTATTTATGCAGAGGAAATGTAATCAGTATGTCTAAGAGACACCAGCATGCTCAGGTTTATTACAGCATTATTCACCATAGACTCAACCTAAGCGCCCATCAACAATTGCATGGACAACAAATATA
>NW_003852411.1:20866895-20880337 GCF_000181295.1 Otolemur garnettii
ACACACACACACACACACAAAATGGAACACTATTCAGTCATAAAAATGAATACAATCCTGTCATTTGCAAAAACATGGACCTAAAAGACATTATGTTAAGTGAAATAAACCAGATACAGAAAGACAAATATTACATGAAGATACTCAAAAGTGGAATCTAAAAAACATGATCTCATAGGTTTACCAGAGGCTGGGGAGTGTTGAAGATAGGCGTGTGAGAAGAGATCGTAAAGGGTACGAAGTTACGGTTAGATACAAGCTTTAAGTTCTGGTTGTTCTACTATACAGAAGGGTATTTTCACAAGTGAAATAAAACACAGGAACACAGAACACATGTACATTAATATTTATAGCAGCTTTATATGTAATAATCCACAACTGGAAATAACTGAAAGATCTATCAACAGGTAAATGGATCCATAAAATGGATCTGCATACTCACACAATGAAATCCAACTTGCCAATTTAAAAGAATAACCTGTTGAAACATGCAGCACAAGGACAAATCTCAAAAACATCACGCTGAGCAAAAGAAGCCAGGCACAAAGAGTTCTTTACGATTCCATCTATGAAACTCCAGAAAATACAAATCTAATTTATAGTGACAGAAAACAGGTCAATGGTTTCCTGGAGCCAGGAGTGGGGAACCAGGAGAGAGCCAGACTGGGAAGTGACCCAGGGAACCTTTATGGGTGATGGAAATACCTTATCTCGCTGGTGGTGATGGTACATGGTTGTACATGGGTCAAGTTCAAACTTTACACTCACAGTGCAGAGCCCCCTACTCAAGCTTATTGTCTCAAGGTAAGCACAGTTAAGTTGAAACAGAAGGGGGGGGTAGGTATTGCTAGAAAGGCAACAAAGAAATTAGATTTAAGACTTACGCCCTGGGAAAATCTGAGTACGGTTAATTTGAACATGAAATTAGCTGGAAGCAGGCAGTTGAGAAGCTTACTGAGTTCCTAAACTAATGGAATTCACAAGAAAACACAAAGCCTGAAAAAGTCTTTCAGTCTCAAAACAACCTAGAAAGTGCCAAGTTTTTTCTGTTTGTTTTTGTTTCTTTGAGACAGAGTTTCACTTTGTCACCCTCGGTGGAGTACCATTGTGTCATAGTTCACAGCAACTTCAAACTCTTGGCTCAAGCAATTCTCTTGCCTCAGCCTCACAAGTAGCTGGGACTACAGGCACCGGCCCCAACGCCTGGCTATTTTTAGAGACAGGGTCTCACTCTGGCTCAGGCTGGTCTCAAACTCTTGAGTTCAAGCAATCCACCTGCCTTGGCCTTCCGGAGTGCTAGGATTACGGGCGTGAGCCACCCAGCCTATGTGCCAAGTTTTTACAAGAAGGCAGGCTGTAAATGTACATCTCTCAAGAAGGTCAAATCTCCAATTCTACTTCAGATATGTCATAGAAA
Organism: Otolemur garnettii; assembly: GCF_000181295.1. Taxonomy (NCBI): domain Eukaryota; kingdom Metazoa; phylum Chordata; class Mammalia; order Primates; family Galagidae; genus Otolemur; species Otolemur garnettii. The sequence continues at coordinate 20,868,313 of NW_003852411.1, forward strand.
ATAGGGAAAACAAGGAAGATACCCAGAATTTGGAACCCAGGAAAAACAATGGACAACAGACAAGCGGGCTCCTCCCAGAAAGCACAATTATCATAGGATAGAATCAACACACTTCTCTCCACGGTGCCTGCGCCCATGAGGAGTTACCACTGCTGAGAACCTGGCGCTGTGAGGTATTTCGAACTCTTCCCCTTTCTCATGCAGGAGTTTATGCTGCAGATAGTAACTAACCGCGCTCCACATACAGCCCTCAGCAGTCTATGTAGAATCCTGAACAGATCGCTGTCTGCTGACCACAAACTGTCCTGGCCCGGAAGACCATCCAGGGACTCTGTCAGCAACGGCAGGGATGCTCTTTTAACTGGTTCCAGCTGGCTAACTTGTGACTCATTAATACCACCAGATCTCGCTCCCAGACCAAATCTAAGCTCCTCCCTGAACAGAAATTTCTCCTACAGCAGAAGTTTCCAGTAGGTGAATTGGCTCTGCTGGGACCTATTAAATAGGGAAGATGATTTACATTGGATAGACCACATCAGATACCATTACCAGAAATTCTAACTTTCTGGGTTGTAATGGTTTATGATTTTTTTTTTTCTTCAGTTTTTGGCCAGGGCCAGGTTTGAACCCACCACCTCCAGTATATGGGGCTGGCGCCCTACTCCTTTGAGCCACAGGCACCACCCATTGTAATGGTTTAAAAAAATAAATAAATACCTGCATAGTTGATATAACTGTTTTTTGAAAGGGCGGCTCTGGCTTTGGGCATCATACCGGGTTATAAAAGTGATAACCTATCAATGTGCAAAGAGCCTTGGGCAAACAATGATGCTCGAAGCCCTAAGAAAAAAGGGCAAGAAACACGCATAAAGCAAATGTTACTGATGCTGAGTAAGATTTCAGAGTAATAGCTATACCCTTCCAACTGCTGCAACAACTAGTTTCTTCATGTCTTTATCATAGAAATTCCTGCTGGAAAAATAACTTTGTAAGTCTGAAACCCAGCGACCCCAAACCCACTTTTTAGCCCATGAAACCAAGTAATTTGGGGTAATGCTTTTATACAGCTTGTCAAGTGCCAGGCACTAAGTACTGTGCAGACATTAACTCATTTAAGATCTATCATCCCAGTCCTATACGGAAGGCATTATTATCATCCCTGTTTTACAGATGAGGAAACTGAGGTGCAAAAAGATTAAGTAATTTGCCCAAGGTCACACGTTAGGCAGTTTGGCTCCAGAGCTGTGCTCGAGGTAGTAACCATAGGCTGTACTTTTTGTACATGTATTTTATATATTTTGTACTTTTATTAATGTAAATTTTTATTAAGGCAAAATTTCTTAGGAATGTTTCTCTGTTATTTTAACAGAACAGCTTGTACTTTCATTTCAACACGCGGCCTCCTTCCTCCACTTTCTGCCTATCTGCCAATCCTTTCTACAGTGCCATCTGGAACCATCTTTATTGTCACCAAATTACTCCAACAAACTCGTGTGCTTGTCTAAACAATAGCTCTCACCTCCTCGCTTTCATTTAAACCCAGTTCTCTTTTTTTTCTTTTGCATTTTTTTTTTTTTTTTGGTTGGGCCAGGGCTGGGTTTGAACCCACCACCTCTGGCATATGGGGCTGGCGCCCTACTCCTTTGAGCCACAGGCACTGCCCCCAGTCCTCTTTATCATGCCTCTGAGGTAGAGGTTATATATTCTCTCAGGCTCCACAGAACCCAAGGTTGGAGGAAAGGAATAGAGGCTAAGAAAGTTTTCTTATTCTGGGCAGCGCCTGTGGCTCAAAGGAGTAGAGCACCAGCCCCATATACCAGAGGTAGTGGGTTCAAACCCAGCTCTGGCCAAAAAAAAAAAAAAAACTGCAAAAAAGTGTTCTTATTCCTTAGTGCTTCTCCAAACCAAAATCTTGCTTGGAGCCTGACATCACCTGGCAGCCTCTATGCCTCCTTGCTGCTGTTACTCACCAAATGCCCACACCCCCACCACAGTGGACACACAATATTTACTGAAGACTTTGGCACCGTGACATTCCTCACTACTCTATTTCCACCGTTATTGGGCAGCAGCATGCAGGCGAGGATGACGTACTCAGTTCTCTGGCTATTGATGGCTTCCATCCCATAAGCTTTCAACTGCATGTCATTTGCAGTTTCCTTCCATGATAGCATCCTAGTCACTTATCCCTTTGTAATGCAAGCATTCTGTTTGTAATGCAAGCGTTCTGATTCCAACAGACCAGAGAGTAATGTAGGCACCAAGGGCAGGTGCAACATGTTTTTTTTACCTCACAGCAGCCAGCAAACTACACAGGAGGTCTGCTTGAGCAGAAGGTCCTGTACACCTTCATACCCAGGGGGAACAATAAAAGCAAGGTGCCAAGAAGCGGTTACATAGCATAGCATCACTGTGGATGGTCACCGTTATCTAGGAAAAACAGTGACTTTGGGTGGCACCATGGTGAAAAAGCCCAAACAACTTTGTCCGCCCCTATGACCTTGAATGTGCTCCAGCTGTCAGTCACAAACTCCAGTATTTTACTCACTAATACAAACTCCTATTCTCTAATTCCTTCTCCCCTTTATAGGAATATGTTGCTATCTATTGTTCAGCCTCATCTGGAATCCTCTCCCTGAAACATCTGGGTATGTTCTCATTGGACCTTTCATCCTAAAGGTCCTTTTTCGCTTGACATACTTCCCTTCTTCCAAGGATTTCACTGTCTATGCTTTCAATTATTATTCTGACAATATCCTCAACTCTTTGGCCCACTTTGTCTTCCACCCAACCCATTCCGCAAAACCCCGACCCAGGAGCAATCCAAGTATTCGCCTCCACAAGCCCCAGTTGTGGAGTGTTCCTGGGAGTCACATAATCATGAAGCTTGTGCAGATGGGCTCCAGCCGTGATAGAGCGCTCAGTACTGCTCCTCAAATGGCTACCCTTCTCTCCCTTCCTTCTTACCCCACCCCCACCCCCAGTTCTTTCTCAGTAGATTGCCTTCCTATCCAGGTTCAGAAAAAAATCTGCGTCAACAGACAATGGATTTTTCGAAAGCTTCTCCAGATAACTGCAAATAAGCCTCTATCTACACGTACACATTCTTACTTCACTCTTGTCTTAATGGAAGAAATGGTTTTCCTTGTATCCAAGGTACATGGTAAGCACTCAAAAAATGTTGGATAGAAGGAAGAGATGGAAGAAAAAAAGGAGAGGAGGAAAAAGAGTGAGGGAAGGAGAGAGAAGGGTCCTGATAGTCAGCCAGGAAAATGGAAAAATTCAGAAGAAATTCACAGAAATAGACAAGTTTTATTTTGTTATTAATGGCCTGATTCGTACTTCCTGCAAAATAACTATACAGATCTAGTATATATTCTAGGGGCGGATTGTAGAATATTTTTATAGCAATTTTTAAAAGAATTACTATGTTAATGGAAATGTTTAAACACTCATGTTCATATCAGAATCCAGGAGTAAGATTTAACTGCATAGAAAACTATTAATTATGTTTTAAACGTCTTTGAATTTTGAAAATAAGAAAGACATGAGAACACAATTATTCTGTAGCATTAAAGTCATTTCAATTAAACATTTTCACCTTGAATTGTAATACAATACTTATCTATATAAGGTAAGAGAATTCCTGAGGAAATGAAGATTCATATTACTAACCTAGTATTAATTTCAGGGAAAGGAAGAATATGTTTTATGGTTTTCTTACTTTTATTTTTTTTTTTATTATTATTATTATTAGTCTTTCTCATGAACAGTGTTTCTTTCTGCTTTAAATGTCTACATTCAAACTTCACAAAGAGCAACTCCAGGAAATTTTAAACTTGTTCAAGTAATGTCTTTATAGTGACCCCCAGTGGCAAAAAGAATGAATTTGTCCGTTTTAGAAATCTACACCTCTGTGCCCTTTCACACGGAAGACAAATAAGTTCCATTTTAATAGCACATGGATTTTGCCAAAGCACCTTTGCATTTTTCTCTTTTGTTCCAATTTCTTTTAAATAATGCAAATTTTATACACACACATATCCACATTCGAGCTCTACACATATTCTCTTCTTTTTCACAGTAAATTTTATAATCAAGGCCATTTTCCCAATTAAAATAGCATATCAAAGATTACACACTTTTATAAAAAAAATTTTAAAGCCTACAAGAAAAATAAGGCAAATGTTTTTGTAGTCATATTTTTCATTCTAAATACAACTCAGCTTACATTTCTAAAGCTTCGAATGGAAGTATTTTTCTCTATACTTAGGCAAGCCCATTTTTCAATATGCAGACAATCTACTCTCTTTGCAAATGGGAAGGATTATAACATGATGTAACAAACTTAGTTGAATTATGCATGCATGAAGCTCTTAAAATGCAAGTACATAAAATGCAAAATAGCAACATCCATTTGAAATGTTTATGTGATTCTCAGGCTTTGGAGTTTAATATTACATTACATACATTTCCTATCAAAGTTCTGATCACATGGATTATAAGAGCATGTGTGTTTGTGGCTCTTGCTTTTTTTTAGAATAGGCATCTAACTTTGTTGTGTTCAACCCTAGAGGATAATAAACATTTAATTTAAAAGAATGACAAATTGGCTTGGTTTCCATAGCACAGCGGTTAGGGCACTGGCCACATACACTGGGGCTGGCTGATTCGAAACCAGACCAAGCCTGCTAACAACAATGACAACAACAACAAAAAAATATAGCTGGGCATCATAGCAAGAGCCTATAGTCCCAGCTACTTGGAAGGCTGAGGCAAGAGAGTCACTTAAGCCCAAGAGTTTGAGGTTGCTGTGAGCTATGATGCCAACTCTGTCCCCCCCCCAAAAAAAGAAAAGAAAAGAAACAGAAAAAGAATGATGAATTAAATAGAAATGAGGTTAAGCCATATTTTGACTTCTCAGCGGAATATGTTTTAGACCTCCCTTCCCTTCCTTTCCTTTCTCTTCCTTTCCCTTCCCTCCCCTTCCCTTCCCAACAAAAGTCTCACTCTGTCTCCTGACTAGATTGCAGTGGTGTCATCATAGCTTAGTGCAACCTCAAACTCCTGTGCTCAAGCAATCTTCCTACCTCATCCTCTTGAGTAACTGGGACTGTATGTCTTAAACATATTCCTTTGAGAAGTCAAAATATGACTTCCATGAGTTATATGCTAAATATTTTTTCTTAAAAAATAAGACATATTCAGGGTGGCACCTGTGGCTCAGTGAATAGGGTGCCAGCCCCATATACAGAAGGTGGCAGGTTCAAACCCAGCCCCGGCCAAACTGCAACAAAAAAAATTGCCGGGCGTTGTGGCAGCCACCTATAGGCCCAGCTACTCAGGAGGCTGAGGCAAGAGAATTGCCTAAGCCCAGGAGCTGAAGGTTGCTGTGAGCTGTGAAAAAAAAAAAAAACACCATATTCATACACATTAACTAACTCAATTAATACCAAGTAGAATTTGGACTCTCAATGCAATTATTTAACATCTATTAAGTTTTTTAGTTCAAATATTTAAGTTAAGAATTTCAAGGTAAAATAGAAACCAATTAGGGGAAAAGAGCAGGGGCAGAGATCGTGTCTAAAAAATAGTTTTTCTCCATAGATTCTCTTATATTTGTAGTTTATGAGCATATCCATTATATTCTGAGTGCTGACAATGTCGGAATGTTTGAAGTTTCTATCCAACTTCACAGCACCCCCTGCATCTTCACAACCAGACAGAAAAGTGGGTATCTGCTAAATGTTGTGAAAGGTCAGTGAATATCAGTTTACATCACCCAGGGACTTTAACTTTTTCCAGATTCAAGAGGAAGATATAGCAAAAAGAAAAAGCTAGAGGAGGTAGGTAGGGACTACACCTCCATAAAACAAGCAAAGAAGTCTGCCTCCAGCTTAGCAGGACATTCTGGCCTGATTCACAAATTTCATCTCAAGAGGTGGCGGTGCCCTCTTTCCCAGCCAGAGGCCTAACAATCCTCTCGTGGTGATTTTATACCCCAGGAAAACCACTGGTCATGCTGGATTTAAAAATGAAATTCATCTGCTGTGAAATAAATCATCATGAAAGGAATTTCCAGACACATTTGCCTCTCCAGTGAGGCCTTTGAGCAGCCCTCTATTGCAGACGACAAGCTTGATGGGTGATGCTAAAATACTGCTGGGCTGGGAAGATAAAAGGCACACTAACAGTCTTCCTGGGTAATGAACTCATGCCCAAGTAATCAATCAGCACCACCACTGACTCCTCTGCTTTCCATACAGCAAATGCGAGTGCCTCTTCAGGGTATCTATAAAACACACACGTCAGCGACACTGAGTTATGCTGAGCAGCAGTGTAAACACAGCGTCTTCATTATACGTCTTCATTAACGTATCACAGTAGGTGGATATTACGTCATCCTAAATAAACTCAGTTGGGTAAAAGCTGTCTCCCCACCAATTAATCTACCAACCAATCCCATCTGCTTCCATATCCTCTGCCTTTCCTACTGGTAAAATGGAAGAATAATCCAATCCTCTCCTGTGTATGGCCAGGACTCTCACACCCTGTATCTCATCTCCAGTCCTTTAAATTAAGGTCTTGTTCTAACCTATTAACCCTTTCTTTCTCCTATTTTCCTACATTTATCTCAACTCTGTTCTCTAGTGCCGATTCTTTCTTCTAGATCATTCCCATCAACACACAAACACATTATAGTATCTCCCATCTTTCAAAACCATTCTCTTGATCCTACAGAACTATTGCTAGTGTTTCAATTTTCTGCTTGCCTCTATACTAAAACTGGAAAGAGCTATCTATAATTACTGGTCTCTACTTCCTCACATCCCACTCTCTCTTGAACCCTCTCTAAGAAGATTTTCCTACCAAATCTTTATCAAAATCACCAGTGACTTTCACATAAAATATCCAGAGTCACTTCTTTGCCCTCATCTTCATTAAGTGAGGAAAACAGTTCAGTTGACATAGATTAAGGGTAACGACAATGTGAGTTGTGTTCTTTCTTTAACAACTGACTCTTTCAGCAATTAGTGGGAAATATCATGAGCTGAGAACACAAGGGATTGGATGGACAGGTTCTCAGCACCTCCCTGGTTCCCCAGAGAGAACTTTTAAGTTTCAAGTTGAAGACAGCCTATAGGCACTGGGGGAAATTGCCAAGCCAGAGGGACAAAGAAAAATGGCACACTGCCCATTACACCTGTAGGTTGGGGACAAGCCACTTATTACAATGTAAAAGAGATCTCACTACCTGACAGTTCCCAAAACTCATATTCCATTGGGTTTCCTCACAGCTTCCAAGCTGTGGGCCTGGTTAACTTACTACATCACCCTCTTGATCCCCCAGCAGCACTTGGAACAGCCCAACACAATGTCCTTGAAGTCTTCTTTTTTCCTTTGGTTTCTGGAATATCACACTCACTTGGTTCTCTGCCACTTCTCCACCACCTCTGCTTTTTTCCCTCCTATTCCACCCTTCATAAAATACTAGAGAGTGCTGGGTCTCCTTCTCTGCCCTTTTCTCTTCTCTATCTACATCCATCTCCTAAGTGACTTCAACTCACCTAGAGTCAATGTCTTTAGATAGCACCTGAATTAATTTCCTAGGGCTCTCATAAGAAATCACTGCAAACTAGTGGCTTAAAACAACAGGAATTTGTCATCTCATGGTTCTGGAAGCCCAAACTCAGTGGTGTCACACTCACTCCCTCCAAAGGCTCTGGAGGAGGATCCTCTGTGGCTCTTCCAACTTCTGGTGGCTCCTGCCATTCCTTAGCTTATAGCAGCATCACTCCAATCTCCACATCCACTTTTACATGACCTTCTTTCCTGTCTATCTGTGTGTCTCAAATATCCCTTTCTTTTCTCTTATAAAGATATCAGCATTAAATTGGGGGCCCCACTCTAAATCCAGGATTATCTTATCTCAAGATCCTTAACCTAATAATATCTGCAAAGAACTTATTTCTAAATTAGAGCACATTTACAGGTACAGGGTAGGGGCAAGCATTGGTCTTCTGAGGGACACAAGTCAACCCTCTGCACCACTATAGACTGATAATCTCCAGATTCGTAACTCCAGCTTGAAACTCTCTCTAGAAGTCTAGTCTCTTGTATCTAATATCACCACTTGCATGTTTGATAAGATTTTACGTGTCCAAAATAGAACTCTTGATCCATCCCCCCTAAACATTTTCCTCTACTAACAGTCCCAATATTGGTAAATGATGCCACCATTTAACCTTTCCCTTGGGTTAAAAATCCATAGAGTCATCCTTAACTTCTTTCTTTTACACACACAAAGCAAGGCCTCAGTAAATGTTGCCAGCTCTACTTTCACAATCAGATGGCTTCTTCCCTCAAGACCATTACTTTCTTATTCCAAATCACATCATCTCTCACCTTGCTGGGCCTCTCTGATAGACTAATCTAACTGGTCAGCTGCCTTCTACCCATGCCCTTCTTTAGACTCTCCTCACACCAGCCATACTGACCTATTATGGAAACATAAATCAGATATTATCTCTACACTCAAAACCTCCCAGTGGCTGCTTGTCCCACACTGAACAAAATAGAAAGTCTGGGCCCTGCCTGCCTCCCTGCCTGCCACCCCTCTCTTCCAGTCACTGAGCTGGAGCCTCAATGTCCTCCTTGCCGTTCTCCAACACGTCAAGCCAGTTTGACTCTCAGTCCTTTGTGCTTGCTGTCCCCTATGCCTGGAACCCCCCCACACACACACACATACACACTGCCAGATAGTCACAGCGCTTATCCCCTCACTTCATCAATTCTCTGCTAAAATGCTGCCTCCTTGGACTACCTCTCTAAAGGAGTATTCCCAATCAGTCTCTTCCTTTATCTGGTTTTATTTTTCTTCAGAGCACTTATTTTTCTTATAGTATAATGTCACAGCACCCAAAATTATGTTAACTTTACATTAAGCTGTTTATGTGTTATCTATTTTCCCCATTAGAATGTAGACATCAGAATATCTATATCTATATAGAATCCAGAAGGGCAAGAATTTTGTTCACCACTGTGATGCTGAAAATGGTACCTGACACACAGTAGGTACCCAGCTATTATTTGTTGAATAAATGAACAAGCAGGTAGAATAATATTTTAAAAATTAGTTAAAGCAGTGCAGCCATATGAAAAACTGATATGTAAAAATGAAAATCACAGTAAATGAACTGAAGATAATGCTCACTGAGTGGTTTGAGGATATAATCAAGAAGAATTCATGTGGGAATATAAACATGAACACTTCTAAACCAATTATCTTTCCCCCATTTATAACATTTGCTCAAGAACATCACTCTTTAATTTTGTCAGGTGATCTGTTTCTTATATAGATTGATGCTGAGATATTCTAATTAATCTCTGCCTTTCAATAGAATTATAAAGCAAATCTAATTCAATGTAATTTTAACTGACTTTCACCATTTAGTACAAAAAATGTCATCATGTAAGTTTTCTTACAATTTTTAAAAAGTATAACATGTTCATGATTTTCCCTGAAAAAGGGGCTTAAAACAGAGTTGGTATAAGAGAAATGGAAAGAATCAGCACTATTGACATCTGAAAAGGGGGCTCATATCATTTTTCTGCCTGTCACCAGCTGTTTGACTATGATCAAGTTCCATGAGCTCTCTAAGCTCAGTTCCACCTATATTAGGACAGGGGTGATGCCACCTGGCTGGCAAGATACTTGGAATTATGTCATATGACAAATGGTGTTATTATGCAACTCATTTCATTTGAATTAATATATGTTGTGGCCAAATTGCAACCCCTAAAATATGAAGATGTTCATTTCATAAAGCTGAACATCCATGGATTTCTATGATCTCATACTTAAGAAAAGATACCAGTAAATCAATAGCTTATTCTTCAAATAAAAGCCAAGGAAATAACCGTAAATGTGTACTGAACACCTACACCAATAGTATAGTGTCCTACTAGGTGGTCCAGCACATAGAATTTACACTGTTGACCATGAGCACTTTACTGGCTCGACGGATGCCTGATAAACATCTGTTAAACAACAAATTAATGAACTATCAAAGAGAGTGACTGAATTGTGGATGAATATCAGTAGGATTCTAAACAGCTGGAGGAAGTGCTCCTTTGAGATGTCACTCAATGCTGTCTCCGCGTGAGACTGTGGCAGGGCTCCTAATCTACTCTAAACCTATGAAAAGCAGCCCAAATACTGCCTGAAGCACATGAAGCCAAGTTCAGGACAATCTTCCTCCTATCCTACCAAAGCCCCAACCCACCTAAGGCCCTCTTTCACTTGCTAGTAATGTAGCAATCAGTTCACAAGTGAACCTGAAATTATTTTTATATTTATGTTATTAAAATATTCAAAATAATTTCATTACAATTCTATATTTTAGTGTCATCAAGCCTTATTCATTCCGACTGGTGTAGAAAGTACTTTGGATTATAGAATGTTACTGTTTTTTAAAAGTTTACTAAACAATAAATGATGCACAACAAATAAAATAACACAAATAAAATAACAAAGCCTGGCAGAGTTGCCTTCAAATCTTTTCTTATTATTTTTCTTTGGTTTAATTTCTGTGGTGATTTTTCATTTATTTTGTCTTTTTTTTTTTCCCCTTCAAATCTTTTCCAGAGGAAAATAACCACGAGTATTTGGTTAGACATTTAGAGTTAGAGTTGTCCTTAATTATTATTATCTTGGTAATGATTTATCTCATTGAATTATCATAGAAAACTTTTGAGGTAAGAATTTTTTGTAATTTCATTTAATTTTAAAGACGAGGTAATAAGGTTCAAAGAAGTTAACTCCCCCAAGGACTTACAGCCATAATGGGGGCAGATCTGCTTCCAAATCCTGTTTTCTATCTATATCATTTAATAAGGCAATTAACAGAGGAATAATAAGGCAACTAAAGAATAGAGGAGGAGTCTGATGAAGTAGACAGAGAAGTGATGAGGAATAGAGGGGCTGCCTCAAGCACACTGAGTGGTTGCAAGAATGCTATTCAATGACTGTGTATATCACTAGCCTAAACCTCCTCACCTCAGACAAGGACCTCACCCCAACTAACCACCAGTATTATAGTGAAACTAAAGCCGAAATATGTGACAGTACTTTGAAAAGATACCACTATACAGAGAAAAATATATTTAAAACATTATATAATTCTGATGACTAAGAGTTTGATGTTTTAAATAATATAGCCTTGAAATGTCACTGAAAGCCCTTCTTTCCTCAGTATAAACATTTTTACTGATGACTCAAAAGATAAGCTTTAACTTTGTACGTCACAAATGTGTGATATTCTACATATGCTGGGAGGCCAATTTCACCTTGAAACTTAATTTAATACAAAATGTATTAATACATATATTCTAATATTATACTAGTAGTTATTTTACAGAAGCTTTCATTCTGAATATCATTATGCAAATAATTGATAATTACTTTATCAACATGAACTTCCTTTCCAAGTATACATTTAAATATACTCAAGTCCCGCTTAGGTGAAAATGACCTGTCAAATAGGATTAATTTAGTACAAAGTGGTTACTGCCTAAAATAGACTACCTCTCAGAAAACTGTATAATTATGTACCTTGGTGAATAAGATTCTAATTCAGATAAGCTTGAATAAAGAATGGTGCTCTATTATCTAAATAGGTCATCCTGTTTAGCCAAGGGCAAAAACCTCAGGAAAGATTTGCGTGAAGTTGTGAGAACAGACCACTGGCATTGTCAGCCAAATCAGTCTTGAAGACCCACAGGGTAATAGTGTCACACCAGACTGCCCTTCATCATCCCAATTCACATCACTTTCATAAGAAAGATTTCTGATTCTTCCAGTCATGTAAGATCAGAAAGAGGAATGTCTGTGGGAATGCTGGAACAAGGACCTCTAAAAAGGCCACTTCTCCATAAAGGGAAAAATAAACCAAAGGCTTGCAACAATCTGAGGGGTATTTACTTAACTGGACAACTGAATCTTGGTAAGAATAAGCTATTTGGT
>NW_003852411.1:20882084-20887132 GCF_000181295.1 Otolemur garnettii
AAATAACCAAATAGAAATTCTAGTGATAGAAATTAAAATAACTGAAATTTTAAAATCACTACTGAGATTCAACAAAGAATCTAAGCAGGAAGACAAAATCAGAAAACTTAAAGATAGGTCAGGTGAGATTGTTCCTCCCAGTCTAAAGAAAAGAAAGAAAAAGAACAAAGTCCCAGAGATCTGTGGGACACAATACCAATATACATACCAAAATACTTATAATGAGAGTCACAGAAAGAGAGGAAGGAGGAAAGAGGGGAAGAAAGAATAACTGATGAACCTAAAAAATTGCCCAAATTTGACTGAAACATCAATCTATATATCCAAAAAGCTTAACAAACTCCCAGTAGGATAAACTTAACAAGATCTTAGAAAACCACATACCTCATAATCAAACAGTCAAAAGACAAAAACAAAGACAGAATTGTGAAAGTAGAAAGCAAGAAGAAACTCACTGTATTCAAGAGATCTCCAATGAGAGTAATAGCTAAATTTTGATCATGAAAGTCTGAAGGCAGACTGTGGTATGTCATACTCAAAGTGATGAAAGAAAGACTGTCAATTAATAACAATTAATAATTAAAATTAATAATTTTCTTGAAGGAAAAATTAAGACATTCTAAGGTAAATGAAAACAAAGAATCCCTTATTTGCAGACCTGTCCTATAAGAACACTAATGAGAGTCTTTGGGCAGAAATGAAACAATGCTAGACAGTAACTCAAATTCTCACATAGTAAGAAAGAGCACTGATAAAGGTAACTACACAGTTAAATACAATATACAATATAGATATACTGTTGTTTGTTTATAACTCTTTTTCTCATATCTGATATAAAAGGTAACTACATAAAGCAGTAATTATATATCTGTATTAATTGGCATGTAATATGTAAAGATTTAATTTGTATGACAATAATAGTACATTTGAAAGGGAGTATAGCTATATAGAAATAAAATTTTGTCTACTATTGAAATTAAATTACTATTGATACAAATTATATTGTTAAGATATTAATTATCATCCTAGGGCAACTACTAAGAAAGTAACCTCCACAAAATGTAAAATAATGACAAAGGAACTAAAATGATAAACCTGAAAACAGAGGAATAGAGAAACTGAAAAACAAAAAGACAAAATACACACACACAAAAACAGCAAAATAACAAATATAAATTCTATCTCATCAGTAATTACATTAAATATAAATGGATTAAAAACTCCAATCAAAAGGTAGACTTTGACAGTGCATTTTACAAGGGTACATGTTAAATCTACTAAGGGTAGAATATAAATATCTTAACATATTAACTAAGAAAATGCAGTGAAGGCTATGTTAATCAGTTTGATGAAAGTATTTCAAATTGTTTATAAATGCAACCCAATTCACAACTGCTAGGACATGGAAGAAGCCCAAGTGCCCATCTACCCATGAATGGATCAATAAATTGTGGTATACGTATACCATGGAATACTATGCAGCCATAAAGAAAGTTGGAGACTTTACTTCCTTCATGTTTACATGGATGGAGCTGGAAAATATTCTTCTTAGCAAAGTATCTCAAGAATGGAAGAAAAAGTATCCAATGTACTCAACCCTACTATGAAACTGATAGTTAGCTATCACAGGAAAGCTATAACCCAAGTTAAACCCAAGAATACAGGGAAAGGGGAGAGGGAGGGAAGGGGAGAGGGGAGGATGGGTCAAGGAAGGGGTAATGTTGGGATCATGCCTATGATCTATCCTACAAGGGTACATGTGAATCTCTCTAAATGTGGAATATAAATGTCTTAACACAATGACTATGACAATGACATGAAGGCTATGTTGGCCAATTGAATGAGAATGTTTCAAATTGTATATGGAACCAACACACTGTACCCCATGATAGTATTAATGTGCACAACTATGATTTAATAAAAAAAAATTATTTATAAAACCAGCACATTGTACCCCATAATTGCATTAATGTACACAGCCATGATTTAATAAAAAAAAAATTTGAAAAGGTAGATATTAACAGAATTATGAAAAAGCCAAACACATATAGAAAACTATATGCTATCTACACAAGACACATTTTATACTCAAAGAGACAGATAGGTTGAAAGTAGAAAGTGGAAAAAGAGATACCAAGCAAACAATAACCAAATGAGAGCTACAGTGGCTACGTTAATAGCAGATAAAATGCACTTTAATTTATTTTATTATTATTTTTTTTTAGAGACAGAGTCTTACTTTGTTGCCCTTGGTAGAGTGCTGTGGCGTCACAGCTCACAGCAACCTCCAACTGTTAGGCTTGGGCAATTCTCTTTCCTTAGCCTCCTAAGTAACTGAGACCACAAGTGTCCACCACAATGCCCGGCTATTTTTTGTTGCAGTTTGGGTGGGGCCAGGTTTGATTCTGCCACCGTCAGTATATGGGGCTGGCGCCCTACTCACTGAGCCACAGATGCCACCCATAAAATGCACTTTAAAACAAAAATTGTTACTAGAAACAAAGAAAGACATCTTATAATGATAAAAGTATAAATCATCAAGAAGCCATAGCTAAAAGTTATCAACATAAGTGCACCAAAAGAAAGAGCCACAAAATACATAAAGGAAAAAACTAGCACAAGTGAAGGAAGACATAGTTCATCAATAATAGGTAGAGACTTCAATACCCCATTTTTAATAAAATAATAACCAAGAATAAAATAAAAGGTCTGAACATTATAAACTAGCTAGACCTTGCAAATATCTGTAGAGTGCTGTGTTCAACAACAGCAGACCATACATTTTTATAAAATCCAAATGACCATTCTTGAGAATATACTACATATCAGACCATAAAGTAAGAATTAATAAACTTATGATACAAAGTATGTTCTCCAACCATAATCAAATGAAATCAAAAATCAATAACAGAAAGAAATTTGGTAAAATCATGAATATATTAAGTAAAACATTCCTAAGTAACCAAAGTTGATGTCACTGCTTTTTTACCAAAACTGTAAATAGAAGGAAAACCAGGGCTTCAATCAGATATTTTAAATCACATAATGATTCTAGGGACACAAGAGGGTACATGAAAATACATGTTTGTCCACCCCAATACAATATATCCCTATATACCATATTCTAAACTGGAGTTGCATTAGGTCCTGGTTTGAGTCTACAACTCCTTCTTTTCTCTAGTTTAATTTTTATACCACCAAATAAAAATACACAAAGTGAAATTATCCATTTGGGCAAGAATTCACCCTCTTCTTTCAAAGCATCAGTGATTTTCAGAACAGCTAAAGCCTCAGGATAGATCACCATGCAAACACTACAGGTAGTTTTCAGGGTGCTTAAGTTTGAAAATTAATTACACAGGGGTACAAAAACAAATAGGAAGGCTGGGTGTGATGGCTCATGCCTGTAATCCTAGCAATTTGGAAGACCAAAGTGGGATGATCACTTGAGGTCAAGAGTTCAAGACCAGCCATCTCTACCAAAAAAATAGAAAAATTAGCTGGGCATGGTAGTATGCACCTGTAGTCCCAGCTACTTAGTAGGATAAGGCAAGAGAATTGCTTGAGCCCAGAAGTTTGAGGCTTTCATGAGCTATGATTGCACCACTGCTCGCTGGGTGACAGAGCAAGACCTTGTCTCAATCAATCATTTAAGCAATAAAAATAAAAGACATAGTCCATGAAGCTTAGATATGTCTATTTTCTCAGATCACAATTATTCTTACATTTATTTATATAGGTTTTAACTATTTTTTTTGTTATTTTTCTTTCAGCATCTTAAACATCAAAGATTTAACATTAATGAGAGTTTGTGTTACTGTAAAAATACACTGAAACTCTTGAAACTAATTCTCTCTAATCTTAAGGGTTACATGCTTACCTTGAGGATCAACTTCTTTAGCTAGCTTCAGTGCATCTGAGTTTGCAAGATCAGTGTTGGCAGGGGTAACGGCCAAAATCAAACAGTTCTCCCTCGTGATGAACTGCATAATCATTTCTCTGATCTGATACTCAATATCTGGTGGCTGATCTCCCACGGGCACTTTAGTTATTCCAGGCAGGTCGATAAGGGTTAGATTCAACACTGTGTGGAAAGGGAGAGTCTTACATCTACCTTCAATACTAAAAGGTAACGATACAGAATCATTAGTCATTTAGCTCAGCTTTCTACACTGTGTATCTGAACAACTCCACCCCAAGTGTGTTAGAATCAAAAGCATAGAATGCAAAATGATTTTGTTAGTTTTTTTCTATTTTTATGATATGATTATGCTATGCCAAACGATCACTTCAACATAATTTGAAAGGCACTTATTTGCATGCCTAACAGTTTGCTTAGAGAGCTGTCATATCTGTAACTAGGGAGTTATAATTAAAACGCTGAACAGCAAATGCATATGCTATCTGCCTTGTACATCACCTTCAAATGGAATGAAAAGTCTTAGGGCAAGATTTGCCCTTCCCTTAAAAAGTACCATATGCCATTATAGAAGGTTAGCCACTTAGCCTAGTCGAAAGCTATTAGCCATTGGTGGTGTCCTGAGTTTACTGAGCAGGCTATACAAGCAGAGTCAGTGACAACATGAGTACAGTCTAACCTCTCTCGGTATACAACAGTGTTGGCACCAAGTCCCCTTGAGAAGTCATCATTGAGCTCACATCATGTATGCTCCGTCCCAAAAGCAACAGAACTAAGGAGACCAGGGATGAGAAACGAAAATCTGCCCCACTAAAAATTTAGTCAGAATAGAGGCTGTTTCCCATTATGTACCATGAATTGGTTATCTCATTGAGAAGTTTCTGTTGCTGGTCGGTCAGTAAAATATCACGGTTTGTTTCCTCAGGAAGAAAATAAATAGGAATATATAGGGCTGCAAGGAAACCAGACAGAGGAAGACTAAACTAGAGTACCATGTAGCAAGATTGCTAAAAAGACTAAAGATAATAAAAATGCAAGTTTTCATAGACACCCCTCTCAAATTCTGAAAGTTTATGGTCAAAATAAAGGAAATTTTTTAAACAACTAACTCAATGTTGATTTTTTTTTT
>NW_003852411.1:20888599-20894003 GCF_000181295.1 Otolemur garnettii
CAACACAATTCAAAAGAGGAGCTAGTACAGTACTATTACATCTAAAAATTGAGTATAGTTTTAAACATGGGAACAAATCTTAATGAATATGTTAGTTTCTCTGATAATTAGCTGAAGAATTACTCCACCAACTTAGACTAAAGCTAAGCATCTTGGACCCAGATGCCAATTGAGGCGATCATTAGCAGCCTCTCTACCGTCTCCTACGTAAACATTTAATTTTCACCTTTGAAGATTAAATGGCAAAGCCAACAGGAAGACAAGTTATGAGATGTGGTCTCCTGTCTTCAAGTAGCTTAGCATTAACTGGAAGAACTAATGATCATATCACAAAGGAAAAAAGCTAACACCAGCTACATAAAATAAGTGCTGCTCTCCACTAAAATGATCCAAAAAAGAGAGTGAGGATAAATGGCTTAAGCTGCAGGGCCCCAAAAAGGAAAGGAGATATGAACTGAATAGTGAAGACTGGGGAGGATTTCAATATGTGCAGGGAGAAAGACTCAGAGAATCTTAAATGCCCAAAAGGTTGTCATCTAGCCTTTGTTTGGACCTACCCACTAATGGAGAACTGAGATGTTTCTGGGCTGAAGAGACTTGTACTGCAAATGCTTACATTGGGATGAAATCTCCTTTTTTGTCATAAAACATTGGTCCAATATTTGCCCTCTAGACAAAGTCCTCCATGTAAAAAGGCCAGGGACTAATCTCTGAGTCAGTTCTGAGTGTTCCTCTCCTTCCTGGGCCTCTCTCCCCACCTTCCCTTGACTGTCTGATCACTACTCAGGCATTCTGGCAACAAAGATTTCCCACCTGTGCCCCAGCTGCTCAGGACTGGAAAGTTCACAGATACCCAAACTTGACCTAATAGTTTCTGATTTAATTTATCAAAAAACTGAAATGTCTTAGCTTTCAGAACGTTAGAAGGACAGTCAGAGACAGATTAATTGTCTTTCTTGTCGATGTGCTGGGACATGAATATATTTCTCTCTATCTTATTTTCTATATAATGATAGACATCACTTTCTGAAAAAGGGCAGGCTAAGTCTCCTGAAAGTTCACTGTCTTAATGATAGATGTATACACAACAACAAAGACTCAGCAGTCTTAAGAATTCTTGCCTGGAGAGATCACCGTATTATTTGGCAATTCTTTCACATGCTTGTCCTCACTCGGTGCCACGTGAATGTGAGGATTTAAAGGTAATTAGAAGACAAAACAATAAGAAAAACAAAGAGGAACAACATTTATTCCGATTCCAGAAAATAAGAAAAATTAATAAGTAAAAATGAGTCACAAATAATTCAGAAGAAATCAAATTATATTTTTTAAGTTAAATATAATTCGTGGAAAATGCACACTTGATGACTTTTGGCTATCACAATTGTTACTGTCACAGAGTTCATAAGCTTCTGGATCCAAGACCACATTTTCACGTGTTATTAATAAGTTTAAAGTAACACAAATGTGGACTTCTTTTGTTTTTTTTGTTGCCACTAGATGGCGCCTACTTGCTTTTTCTGTAGAAAACTAATGCCCTTCCAGAAGGTTGTAAAATCAATGCAACTTTCAAATCTAATTTAAATTTGTTCCTAGACTCCTAAAAATGCTTTCATCTTGGAATTGAGAGATTTTTTTCTTATTTTTGGGGATTCATTGAGGGTACAAGAAACCAGGTTACACCGATTGCATTTGTTAGGTAAAGTCCCTCTTACAATCATGTCTTGCCCCCCAAAAGATGTCACCAAGACCCCACCACCTCCCTCCTTCACTCTCTCTGCTCTTCCTTTCCCCACCGCTCCCTCCTTATTTCTCTCTCTGCTCTCCCCTGGAATGGAGAGATTTTAATCACACAGGACCAACTCAAAACTTTGTTTCTTTTTAAAAATAGAATTTCACAGGCAGAATCAGGGATGCCAGTAGTCATTTATTTCTCTAATATTTATTAAGCTCCTACTACTTGCCAAGCACTATTTTAGAAACTGGGATATAGTAAAGGGGAAATAATAAGTCTCTAGCTTCATAAAGCTTAAGTTCTAAGAGGTGAAGTGAGAGAGTCAACAGTGTGTGTGTGCCAGATGCTAATGCTGGTCATTCCATAGAGAAGCCTCCTCTGATATGATGAAGTGACATAGAACAAAGACTCAAGAAAGGGAGGGAGCAAACTGTGCTGGCAGGAAGGGCACTGGGGCTGAGTGCCTGGGCAGATGTGGGCATATGGTCCTGGGCACGTGGGGGACAGAAGGAGAAAGAGAGGCCAGAGCTGTGGACAGACCTGGATTTCAAGGGTTTGTGGGCCATTTTAAAGACCTTAATCTTTACTCTAAGTGAGATGATGCCATTTGAAGGGTTTGGGGTACAAGGGAAACACGATGTGATCTAGCTTTGAAACAACTATGGCTGCCATGTCAGGGGCAGACAATGGAGAAAGAGGGAGCGTGCGATCAGAGCAGACCCAGTGAGAGATGCTGGGCTTGGACCAGGGAGGTAACTGTGGGGTGGTGAGACATGGTTAAACTCTAATACACCCTAAAGGAAAAACCAGCAATTACTGATGGATTAAAGTGGGGGTGTGGGAGAAAGAGAGGCATCAAGAATGACTTCAGGGAGTTTGACCTCACACAAGCAGAAGGATTTTCAGATAGAAAAGACAGAAGGGAAGAGGCAGGGTGGGGTGGGGTGGGGGTTGGGCATCAGGAGTTTGGTTTGGGAGCTTTTAAGCTTCTAATACCAATTACACACCTCCTGAGTAGAGAGTCAGAGCTGCTACTTAGAGTGAGGAGCACACAGGCTGGAGGAGACGTCACTCACATTCACAGTCATCTGATACCTGTCTGTTTACTCTGAAAATTTTCCAGAAGATGGCAGTCAAGTGCTTGCAGAAAAGGGCAGCTTTTTCTAATTAGCACAAAAATGCCTTTGGGGCAACATACAGGAGTCCTTCATCCAGGGAGAAATCCAAACTAGGATGCATGTTTGGGATTCATTAATGTCAGACAAGTGATGAGATCACTCAGGGAGAGAGCTAGAGAGCACAGAGGTCACATCACCCGACCCTGGGTTTTCCAAAGCTCAGATGGGAGACTGAGAAGGCAGAAGCCAAGAGACCTTCCACTCCATCAAATCCTGCTAACATGTCAAGGAGGATGAGGACTAAGACCGTAGAATGTAGCAACTTGAGTGTCCTTCAAGAGGTCGACAAGAGCTGTTAGAGTGGAGGGCGGGGAGTCTGGTTGGAGGAGGTTTGAAGGAAAGACGGGAAGTAGAGACTGATTATAGACGATTCTTTTAGGGAGTTTTGTTATAAAGGAGGGAAGCGTGAAGGCACCTGGAGAGGGACGGGAAGCCAAGGAAGAGCTCTGTAAAGATGACAAGTGAATGGCACGCTCAGGGGCTGACGGCAACAATCCGGTGGGGGGGGGGGAATGGAGACGCGGGAGCAAGAAAGGGCAAGTGCTAAAGCAATGTCTTAGGGAGGATGGGATGGGAGGCCAGAATGCAGGAAAGAAACATGCCAATCACGGCATCCATAGCAACAGGAAGGAGGCACACTGATGCCCGCAGAGGAGATGAAGGGATGCGGTGGGGGCATGTGAAATCCATGCAGTGACACTGGGGACTCATCACGTTTGTCTGAAGTCATTTTATATCTTTAAAATACATATATATGTGTGTGTGTGTGTGTGACTAGTTAAAAATTATTACTTCTATCACAAATTACACACACACACATACACAGGCATAGAATGATTCTAAATGAGTGACCTACAAGCTAAGAGCAACCAGATGATGGCAACTTGGGTCTAATCTATACCCATCCCTGAGGGGTCAGACCTGCCCAGTCTATCAGGAAAACCAATAGGGCAGGAACCACAAGTTAGTTTTTCCTATGGGACCCAAAGAGGCTCCTGGAAAAAGAATTCATCCTCCAGGATGGAAAATTCAGGCGAAACAAGCTGACCTGTCAGGAAGGGGCTCCCTATAACTCATCCTCCACCTAGCCCCACAGATGAATAGGTCTGTGTCCCCCTGTCTCTAACTAGGTTGATGATGGACCATCCTAGACCACACACCCCACTTTCTTGTTAGAAAACATGGCGACCATAACAATGAGTCATAGATACAGGATTATACTCACCCACAAGGAGAGTTCCACTAGCAACCAGGTAAGCCAGTCCCGTTATGGGATGTCTGGCCTCCAGCGAGCAGACCATGAGCAGGTGGACAGCAGAGGTGACATGAATATTTTTGCACAGTTGATCACTACTGCTATTAAGGGGGGAGGGGTGTCATCGATCAGCTTATACCCTCATAATTCCTGAATAAAACTCTATTCGCATTGTCAGGGTTGGAAAAAATCATAGCTTACCTCCCTGCTATTCAAAAACACAAACAGATGGAAATGTGGGGGGGAGGGGCTAAAAAACTATCACAAACCTAATGCATCACTTAGTGTACTTACCTTTGAAAAGAATGTTCACATGCATTTGGAGATAAAGGAAATTCTATTAATAACATACAAGCCAAACTCCATAGAACAAGCTGCCCTAGCTGATCAATAGCTAGACTTTTTAAGAGCTGGTTATTGCGTGCCTTCTGAGACTTTTAAACCAGGGTAAACTAATATGTCTGGGGGCTTAACAGTCTTGTCTTATGGCTTTGAGATATATTCATTCTCACAGAAAGGTACAATTTCCAGGGGCACGCACTCTCTTAGGTTCCTTTCGTTCAAAATGGCAGGCACGCACTCGATGTTCCTTTCGTTCAAAATGGTTGGTAGTGGGCACATGAAATGGGCTCTTTGCAAACAATTCCAGGCTTCAGCCCAGCATCAATCTGAATAGACAATGTATTAAATTTCCAAGCCACAAGCTCATCTAAATGATGAAGGCTGTGTGTGTGTGACCACTGACACTCTGATAATGCATCCACAAAATCCTACTTTGCAGCAGTCCAGCCTGTCTTACTGAAATTCATAGTTCAGCTTATAAAAAAAACCGCGTATGGTTTTAGTTTCGCAAAATAAAACTCCTAGTTTTAAATATTTTTCCTGTTTCCTCAATGTTAAAAATAGCCTACGTTTGAATCAAAGGTTAAAATACATTTTGAGATCAAAGAATAATTAGGGTGCAGAAGGGAGAGTATTAAAAAAAAATCACAGCCAGAACTCTATTTTATTCTGTTTCCCTGTAAAACATTTTCGCACTGTCATTTCTTCTGGTCGTGAAAAACAAATTATACTAGGTTAAACAACTGACAAATTGTTTGGGGGAGGACAAGATGGTTTATGCCTGGGCAACATGCCAATTGTCTGTGAAAAGCACAGCATGACCATAAGAATTTAAATATTTCCAAGATGCCCCGTACATAGGGGGAAATACGCATATGTTTCCATTAATCAAGG
>NW_003852411.1:20894409-20919143 GCF_000181295.1 Otolemur garnettii
GAAGCTAAAAAAGCTGATCTCACAGAAGCAGAGGGTGGAACAGTGGTTACCAGTGACTGGGAAGCAGAAGGGAAGCAGTCAGTTAAGAGATACGAAGTTACAGCTGGCCAGGAGGGGTCGGGTCTAGTGCTTTACAGCTCTGTAGGGTGACTACAATTGACACTAATTTTGTGTATTTCAAATAGCTGGCAGAGAGGATTTTGAATATTCTTAACATTAAGAGATGGTAAGTGTTTGAGGTGATGGGTAGGCTTGGATCATTACACATAGTATACAGGCGCTGCATACCATGCTGTACCCCGTAAATATGTACAATTATTATTTATCAATTAAAAATAATAGCAGGCCAGGTGCAGTGGTTCACACCTGTAATGCTAGCACTCTGAGAGGTTGAAGCTTGAGGATCACTTGAGCTCAGGAATTTGAGGCCAGCCTGAGCAAGAGCAAGACTACAAAACATAGGAAAACTAGCCAGGCATGACGATGCACACCTGTAGTTCCAGCTACTCAGGAAGCTGAGGCAGAAGGATCGCTTGAGCCCAAGAGTCTGAGGAGGTTAAGAGTGCAGTGAGCTATGATGACAACACTGCACTTTAGCTCAGGTGACAGAAAGAGACCCTTTCTCAAAAAAAAAAAAAGTAAAGTAAATAACGATAATAATAACAAATGCTTCCATCAAAACTTATAGTCATTCCAAATTGAAGGCAAGATCCTAGAATTGTAGTTAGTTAAATATTAATTATATAGGACCCAGATATAAAGCAGAATTCAATTGTGTTGCTAAGGCAAATAGATCTGGCAATCAGGAAAAAAGAAAAAGAGGAAATCTAAAGACGCAAACAGTGAGTCCAGCAGCAGGCAGAAGGCAGAGGTTTCAGTAGGAAGGTTGAGAACAATGGGGCGGGGCAGGGGTAAGGAGGGCCAAGACTTCACGGCAGACAAAAGGCTGGTGCCAGTCAAGTGTCAGAGACCAGACACAGACAAGGGTTTAGGAACAGGGCTCTGGTACTCCCCAGGCAGGGTAAGACATCCAAACAAAACTCCAGATTCAAATGAGTCAAATGGTACCAGGCAGAAAACCAAGATGTGGATTCAGGCCTGGCATGGAAGGCAGCACCGTCTCCTCGCGATGTGAAGCCACAGCGAACTGAATAGTACACAGGGGCAAGAGGATTCCCATCAACGCCACCTTGCTATCTGCTGCTCAGCAACGGCCTTCACAGTTTTCTTTCCTAAGGGCTGGCTGGTTCTGGATGCTGGATGAGGTTAAGCCAACCTGTGAGGCCGAGGTGGCGCTAGATAAGCAGCGCTAGTGTCTGAGGGTGAGGCCAGCTTTCCACCGAGCCCCGCAGAGATGAGGGCCTTGTATGAAATATTCCACCATAACCACCCAAAGTAAAAAAAGGATCTGGTGACTGAAATACCTACACAGCTCAATTTAGTTCTATATTTTTTCCAAAGAAGCTTGAGGAGTATGAGAAAAATCAACCCTATTTCACACTCATCGTTTCCATGTAAAACACAATCAAGAGATGAACTATGTCCCAAATACCGAAAACAAGTAAAAGCACACCAAGCGAGCACTCAGCCCAAAATGACCAAACGGATGATTAGTCTCAATCTCAGCGTCATCTGACATCAGTCCTCCTCTTCCTTGAAAACGTCTTTTCCACCAGCTCCTGTTATTCCAGCTTTTCTGATTTTTCTCCTCCTTCACTGATTCGTCTTCTCTGTGACCTTTGCTCGCTGTTCCTTCCCTTCTTTCCTACACGTCTGAATATCTGAGGACACCTGGACTTGTTACTTCCTTCCCTCCCTCCTTCCTTCCTTCCTTCCTTGTCTTCTCCAGCCTCTCTCTAAGTGATCTCATCTAATCTCACGGTCTTAAAAAATGTTACATATATTCCCCAAATTCATGAGTCAAGCTCTCATCTCTCCCCGGAATTCCAGAGTTGTCCATATCTGATCCTAATGCCTAATTGACATTTTCATTTGAATGGCTAATAGATATCTCAAAATCGGCCTGTCCAAAACCCACCTCTTCAATTCCTGCCACTCCCCTCTCTCCTTATCCTTACCTACTCGCTGCCCACCTCCAGTCTTCCGTGTCTCAATTATGGATGCTACCAGTGAATTAGGGTCTTACACCAGAAACCAGAACCCTCTTTGCATCCCTTCTTCACTGCAGCCACGCCACTCCTAAGTCTAGATTGCCTCCTTCCTGTACCACAGTCAAGTAAGCGGCCTAAATGGTCTTTCTGATTCCACTCTTGGTCCACTGAATCCACTCCTCACTCTGAAGCAGGAAAGAGCTTTTGAAAACATACATAATTTCTTGCTTCACATCTGTTTAAAACCTTATATTAGTTGTTCAGTGCATTTAGAAAAATACACAACTTGGCAATTACAAATGGAGCTGCAATAAACATTCTCTAAGTCGTGGATGCAACCCACATGCTGGTCAACTCATGAATGGATTAACAAACTGTAGCATAGGCATACCATGGAATACTACTCAGCCCTAAGACAAGATGGAGACGTGATATCTTTTCTGTTTACCTGGATGGAGCTGAAACACAATTCTTCTTAGTAAAGTATCTCAGGAATGGGGAAAAAAAGCCAATGTACTCAATACTCCTAAGAGACCAACATATAAACAATGACATGCCTGTATGAACGATAAAACACAAAATATAGTCTAGCAAAAAGGAGGGGAGAGAAGGGGGGGAGGACAATGGCAGGAGGAGGGAGGGCAAGTGGCAGGATCTCACCTACTGTGCACTATGCGAGGGTGTTCAGCAGGCTCCCTGGGTGAAGGGCTCTTCTACAACTTGAGCTGTACGTTGGAAGTGAGAACAATGTAACCTAAAAATTTGTACCCTCCCATTAATTTGAAATAAAAAAGAAAAGAAGGCCTTTGTTCCCCCTTTCTTGTTCTTTTTTTTATTATTATTACATCATAGCTGTGTACATTAACGCATTTGTGGGGTACAATGTGCTGGTTTCATATACAATTTGAAATACTGGTTAACATAGCCTTCACCGCACTTTCTTAATTATTGTGTTACGGCATATATACTCTACACTTAGTAGATTTGACACGTACCCTTGTACAATTTTCCCTGTTCCCATTTCTCAGTATATTCCAGTTAGTACTTATAATCCACAACAGTGCTTTAGTCATAGTTGACCATTTGGAAGGGTAGAGAATATCGTCAACAACACTGCCATTAGATCCAGTTATAAAACTGGGATTCCTTTGTGCTGAGGAAGATAGAATAAATTGTGTGAGGAAAATCAAGAGAGAGAGACTGTGGTAGAAGTTACAACACCTCAAAGAAAATGAAAAATTTAATCAAAGATTTTCATATGAGAGGTTCACTCAATTATATTTATACATACATAGCAATAAAAATAAAGGAAAACATAAATGTTAAAAAAAGAAAGAAAAATCCAGATAGCACGCTGGCCTACACAGTCTAAGACAGTCTTCCACTCGTCTGTCCCCTGGGCCGTCACCATCACTCTGTCCAACCTCTCTGCTCAGCGTTTTCAGCTGCAGTGGCCTCCTCACCATGACTCAGGCACACCAGGTCCCTTCCTGCCTCAGGGCCTCCCTGTAAGCTGCTCGGCTTCTGGAATGTTCTTCCCTCCCATCTCTGCTTTTGTGTCTCCTTCCTATCATCTGCTTATCATCCCAAACGTGACCTCTTCCACTCAGCAGGCAAAGCAGCAGCTTTTAGTCACACTCTATTACATTGTCCAAGTTGTTTTCTTCATGCTCATAATCATGACCTGAAGTTTTTCTCTTTTGTTTTTTATTGCCTGTCTTCATCCATTCGAATATAAGCTCCATGAACGCAGGAACATCACTTGCCTTGCCCCTGTGGTGCCCCCAGTGCCTAAAACAGGGAATTGCATCTACTAGGCACTCTCCATGTATCTGCTGAATTGATGAATAAATACAGGAATAAGCAAATGTGTGAATAAATCAATCAACAAACAAACATTGGAAGAAGCTTGAGGGTTATGGATGGGGAGAAGAAAATGATCATAAACACATCTTTTATCATATCAAGCTTGAGACATCTTTGAAATACCCAAGTAAAATTTCAAGCAGTGTGTTAGAAATATGGTCTGGAGCTCAGCCCAGGAGCTATAAATGTGAGAGTTATGATGTTCAGGTTGTAACTGAAGCTATAGCATGGAAGAGATTGTCAAAGGGAAAATATAAAATGACTCCAGAAGGAAGCCTTGGGTAGATACAAACTTAAACTGGCAAAGGAGACAGAAAAAGTGGCCAATGACATAGAAAGAAAAACAGTAGTATTTGGCCTCATAAAAGCAAAAAAAAAAAAAATGAATAAATTTCAATAAGGAGAGAGCATATGACAGTATCAAAAGCTGTTGAAAGACCAAGATAAGGACAAATTATTCCTGGAATGACCAGAAATTTGGTATGTGTGATAATAGTTCACTGTCTCCTAACAATCTTCTATACAGGATTTAAACATTCCTTGTTATTTTAGTGATTTTTCTATAGATTACCATATTTTTTAAAACATAATTTTATGTACTATTTTATGGATTTTTTTCTTGTGTCTTTTCCCATACTATCAGATTTATAGATGTCACTCTTTGCTGCTGGCAATAGATCTGTTCCTTATGCCATATTTCCATTCTAATTTATGGTTTTGTATTTTACTCTAGACCGAGAAACCCAATAACCCACTTATATAGTTTGGGTCTAAAATAAGACTGGAATAAAGCCAGGACCTTGTAATGTACGAAAATTAGATCAAAGACTTTACAATATCAATTTTGGCTCTTCCAGGCTCTTTTTCACTTCCTTTTGATTATTGGCTAAATTTAGAAGGCGGTATTGAAATGTCACTTAAGAATAATTGGAATGGATTAACAAGCTGTAGTATATGCATACCATGGAATACTATTCAGCCATAAAAAAGATGGTGACTTCACATCTTTTATATTAACCTGGATGGCACTGAAACACATTATTCTCAGTAAAGTATCACAAGAATGGAAAAGCCAATATTCAGTGTACTCAATACTAATATGAAGCCAGTACACAATCTGATTCATGTCCACATGGGAGAAAAACTCATTTCAATTCAAGTTGGGGGGAGGAACAGAAGGGGGGAGGAGGTGTTTGGGGTGTTCCCACTTAATGGACACAATGTGGGGGGGTGTGGCACACCTTTTGGGTGCAGGACACAACTACAAGAGGGATTCTACGTAACAAATTCAAATATTGCAGCCTGGTTGCTTGTACCCTCACATTGACCTGAAATAAATAAAAGCATGTTCACACTGCTTGTAGTAATTGAATGTGCAAATTCAGAAATAGCACATTATTCCATGTCACATAAAGCCATCTGATGAGCAAAATGGTATTTCTCATTTAAATTCAAATAATTAGATGTCAATACAGAACATGCTTTAGAAAGTTTAAGATTTGAAAAATTAAAATATTTCACCACAGAACCTTAGACACAGGAATGAAATTTATAAATGACATGTAAGTAGTAGTAATATCAAAAGTTCAAGTATAAAAATATATAACTGGGTGGCACCTATGGCTCAGTGAGTAAGGCACCGGCCCCATATACTGAGGATGGCTGGTTCAAACCCGGCATGTGCCTATACTCCCAGCTCCTCGGGAGACTGAAGCAAGAGAATTGCCTACACCCAAGAGCTGGAGGTTGCTATGAGCTTTGACACCACCGCACTCTACTGAGGGTGACAAAGTAAGACTCTCTCTCTCTCTCTCTCTATATATATATATATATATAAAACCAAACATTTTTCAAATAAACTATCAGAGCTATAAGGTGCATTGCTCAATACATTATAATAGCTCAACTGTTTGACAAAGAAAATCCTTTTCTATGAGTATTCTTTTTAAAAAAACTTTTAGAGACAGGGTCTCCCTTGGTCACCGCAGCTGGAGTACAAGAACTCAATCATAGTTCTCTGCAGCCTGGAACTCCCAGGCTCAAGCAATCAACCTTCCTCAGCCTCCTGAGTAGCAAGGACTACAGGCACACACCACCATACCTGGCTAATTTTTTAATATATTTTTAGAGAGAGGGTCTCACTGCATTGCCCAGGCTGGTCTCAAATTACTGGCCTCAAGAGATCCTCCCCTGTCCGCCTCCTGAGTCACTGGGATTATAGGCATTAGCCACTGTAAAGGATTCTGCAAAGAGAATCCTTATTGTATTTGATAAGCTCCTCAAACATCTTCGTGACAAATTCCTAGAAGTTGCTATCTATAAAAAGAGCCAACTTAATTTTTGCATATGAGAGAAGGTATGAATCAAAGTTATTTTTTGCTTGTAAATACTCAATTTTTTCCAGTAACCTTTATTAAAAATACCATCATTTTTCCACTGAATTGCCTTGGTACCTTGATCAAAAATCAACTGTCTATGTACCTGTAGGTCCATTTTTGGATTCTTTTCTGGTCCACTGATATATTTGTCTTTCTTTAGGCCAATGCCGCACTAGTGATTATTATAGTGTTCTAATACATCCTGAAGTCAGGTAGGGTTAATTCTCCAGCTTTGTTTTTATTCTTCTAAGTTGTTTTGATCGTTCTAGGTTCTCTGAATTTCCACATGAACTTTAGAATCAGCTTGTCAATTTCTACAAAATAATTTTTGAATCTTTACCTACAGCATTCTTTGTAATATTGCTCAGAAAAAGTTTCTGACTCTGGCCCAAGCTTATATATACATACACAGAACATGTTTACCTAAAAGCACAAGAATTTTCCCATGAATGCCTACTCTGATAAATGTACTAAATTTAACAAAATTATAGATACTTATAACTGGGAGGTACATTTCCTCTAAACCAGCAGTTCTCAACCTATGAGTCGCAACCCCTTTGGGAATCAAATAACCCTTTCACAGGGGTCGCCTAAGACCATCCTGCAGATCAGATATTTACATTACAATTCATAACAGTAGCAAAATTACAGTTATGAAGTAGCAACAAAAATAATTTTATGGTTGGGGGTCACCACCAACATGAGAAACTGTATTAAAGGGTCTCAGCATTAGGAACTTAACTCTTAGACTCTTAAACTTAACTCTTAACTGCTTAAATTCTGTCTCAACACAGCAGTCACATAAGTGTTGTTAGAGGCCTGAAAATATTACCAATTATGTCCCAAGCACTAACCTAACTAGCGAGTATGGCACACCTTGATAATGACAGTATATATATTTTGCAATAAAAAGTCTAACCCAATAGAAGTAAAGATTTTTTTCTTATAAATATCATGTAAACTATTTTCATAGGTGATTGCATAATACTAAAATGCAAAGTAACTCCTTCTGACAACATACCTTTGCGTTAGAAATGGTAAAACCATTCTAAGACTCAGGCAAGAAAGTGAACACAACCTTTACTTAAAATGTTTGAAAAAAATGGCTTGGCGCTGTAGCTCAGAGCTTAGGGTGCCAGCCACATACACTGAGGCAGGTGGGTTCGAACCTGGCCCAGGCCTGCTAGAAAACAATGACAACTGCCACAAAAAAAAAAAATAGCTGGGCATTGTGGTGGGCGCCTGTAGTCCCAGCTGCTTAGGAGGCTAAGGCAAGAGAATCGCTTAAGCCCAAAAGGTTGAGGTTGCTGTGAGCTGTGATGGCACAGCACTCTACCAAGGGTGATAAAGTGAGACTCCGTCTCAAAAAAAAAAGAAAAGAAAAGAAAAAAGTTTGAAAAAAATAATGAAAAAGTAAATATTGTCCTTAGTATGAAGAAAACTCAATTAGTGGAACAGGCCAATTAGTGTATAAATTATCTAAATGGAGATAAATAAACTTAAGATATTTTAAAATTTTCTTCATATAATTGTTTTTAATCTCATAGTAATCTTGTAAGAATATTCAGCACTCAGCAAAACACAATGCATTGTGTAGTAAGTTTAAAGGATGCTACCAGAAATGTTAACTACTAAGAAAAACTGAAATTCTGATCTGAAACTCAGTATTATGGTTTTTTGCCAACTCAATTTGCATATAAATTTAGGCTTAGCTACAATTGGTCACTAATTTTCTCAACGGAGACTTAACAGGAAACTCACAAGGACGCTCACCTCATTGAAAAGGTATTCAAACATGAAAAATGGTCAACTGCTTTGGCAAAAGAGATAAAGTCATGGGAGGTGGAAAATGGACAATCAGTTAAAAAATTATTTTGCTTAAAAAACAAATGCACTCATTTAGAGGATCCTTAAATATGATTGTAAAACCTAGATCACAAAGAAAAACGGCAATCTTGATGACAATGTAGCAACTATCAAAATGGATTTGAAGGCTAGATTATTTGATAATTCCTCTTAGTAGTTCCATAAAGTTGGAAGTGGCCATCCAAATGATCAGTCTCATCCCTCGCTGAACCATGGGTTTATATGTAAATCATCCTTAAAAGAAAGCAGGTTTCTCCTCGTTAACATTCTCAGGAGAGGCAGCCACGGCTGTACTGCCTTCTGCAGGGATTAAGACTTTGGAGTCACAGCCCTGTTTGAAGGTGCTGCCATTTCCTCTCAGAAGACTGGCAAGTTGGCTCGGCGCCTGTGGCTCAAGCGGCTAAGGCACTAGCCACATCACCTAAGGTGGAGGGTTTGAATCCAGCCCAGGCCCACCAAAACAACAATGATGGCTGCAACCAAAAAACAGCCGGGCGTTGTGGCGGGCACCTATGATCCCAGCTACTTGGGAGGCTGAGGCAGGAGACTCGCTTGAGCCCAGGAGTTGGAGGTTGCTGTGAGCTGTGATGCCACCGCACTCTACCCAGGGGGATAGCTTGAGGCTCTGTCTCAAAAAATAAAAAAAGAACACTGGCAAATCAGGCAGGTGTGGTGGCTCACCCCTGTAATCCTAGCACTCACACTGGAGCTCAGGAATTCCAGACCAGCCTGAACCAGAGCAAGACCCCATCTCTACAAAAAGCTGGGTGTTGTGGCAGATGCCTGTAGTCCCAGCTACTCAGCAGGCTGAAGCAAGAGAACCCCAAGGGTTTGAGGTTGCTGTGAGCTGTGACATCAGGCACTCTACAGAGGGTGACAAAGTGAGACTCTGTCTCAATAAAAAAAAAAAGACCGGCAAGTCACTTCACTTTGCCAAGTCTCAGTTCCCTCCTCTGCAAAATGGAGTCTCCTTCATAGGTTGCTGTGAGGACAAGACAATGGCCACTTTGGCCTCATTCACCAAAATTCTCCTAGTGATTAGTTACAGGGGCTCAAATTTATATTACATCAAAGAATAAATGAATTAAGGCATTTAATACATAATAAGCCCTTAATTTTAAAAACAAATTTTAAAGAAATATGTAACAATTAAGCTAGATAGCAAAAGCCTTGTCCCACAAAGGTCATGGTTCCTGTTCCTGGAGTTATGGACCATTTTAAGCATATGAGGAAAGCCACAGAGCCATTCCCCTTAAAAAATGAACAAACTTAAATATACCCAGAATTTTGCAAATAATTGCAGAGTATTGACAGATGACTCTGCTCCACCCTCTTCCCCGCAGAAAACTATATTTAAAGTACCCCATATCCTGCCCCCCGCACAGCAAACACTCAATAAATAGTTGATATCATTATTGTGATTATAATCTATGCCTATCAAAACACCCTAACCAAGCCCTCCTCAAACACCACTTCCACTAAGAAACATGCTTTGATCACTCCACTGTGAGGAATGCTTTTCTCCTCTAAATTTATTAAACCCTTGTAAATTACTATTTATGTGATTTTACAGGTAGAAACAGACTTGAAGATTCTCTATCAAAGCCAATGCTCTCATTTTAGACATGAGGAAACTAAGTCTCAGGAGGTTAAATAACATGTAGAAAGATGATTGTATTACATATCACACAGCAGAGTTGACATCTGTCTGTCTTATCTCCAATGCTATAATCAAAGTACACAGAGAGTACGGACTATATCCTCTACATCAGGGGGCCTCAAACTTTTTAAACAGGGGGCCAGTTCACTGACCCTCAGACCGTTGGAGGGCTGGACTGCAGGCCCTGGGACAAGTCGGCTGCTAAGCGGGACAGGCAGCGGTGGCAAAAATACCGGGAGGGCCAGATAAATGTCCTTGGCAGGCCACAAGTGGCCTGCGGGCTGCAGTTTGAGGACGCCTGCTCTACATCTTCAATTTAACATTCCTTAAGGATATAGGAATGATTAAAAGAATGAATGAATGAACATCCTAATTAAAAGCTCAACTACTATTACTCACTATTTTTCAAAGACTGTGAGGTCTTGAATGTCTCTTTCAGCATTTCAGAACTTCCATCATTTTTTTTCCTCATTTAGTTTTAACTAACTCTCTGGAAGAAAATCTTTCTCTAAGAACTTCTTATTAGGAGTAGATCTTTTTAGAATCCATTTTTGAGCCATCTTCTCCCCTTCTTACCTAATCAGAGAAACCAGCTCAGGATAAAACTCTCAAGAGTATGTTATTGCTGTCTGGACTTAATTTTAGTAAGAAGCTTAATAGCAGAAAAAATATTATATTTTCACTTTCTCAAAACCTATTCTGGCTTTTGTGATAAGGCTTTCTACTTCCTTGGTGAGCAAGCCTTCAATTACACGGGGTGCTTCTTAGGTTACAGAATTCAGACTGTTTTCCTTTCTGTAATATAATATATCCCTTCATTTGGGAGTTGAGTTTTCCAGCCACATGAAAATTTGCTACTTGCTGAGGAATTGCTACTACAAGAATACAAAGCATTAAAGTCTTGGGCTTGGCACCTGTGGCTCAAATGGCTAAGGCTCCAGCCACATACATCTAAGATGGCGGGTTCGAATCCAGCCCAGGGCTGCCAAAAACAACAATGGTGGCTGCAACCAAAAATAGCCGGGCGTTGTGGCGGGCACCTGTGGTCCCAGCTACTTGGGAGGCAGAGGCAGGAGATTCGCTTGAGCCCAGGAGTTGGAGGTTGCTGTGAGCTGTGATGCCATGGCACTCTACCCAGGGGGATAGCTTGAGGCTCTGTCTCAAAAAAAGAAAAAGAAAAAAAAAAAGTCTTGAAGAACTTACCCAAGTTGGAGAAGGAAACAAACTTGTAAAAATTAAGCAAAAGATTTAAACAAGATTTTAAGCTGCACAAGTAATGTTACATGAATGCTGTGTAGTTTTTGTGAAAGGAAAGGTCTTTTTAGGCTGGTATAGTCTGTAAAGGATTAATGGAAAGGGTAGAATCTGATCTAGATTTAGGAGGATTCATAGAATAGGAGAAAAGCCAAGAAGACAAGAGAATATTTTAAACTGTAAACAGATGATTAATAAAAGTACCAAAGAGAAAAAGTAAAAGGGAATTAGGGATCTACAGCTGGTCAAACAACAACAAATATCCAATTAAAAAAATGCTTTGCAGTATGAGACAGCAAACGCATAAAGCATTCAGAGAGGAGTGTAAGAGATAAGATCTATCTCTCTGTGTGGGTAAATGTTAAGTAAAATAATCCACACACAGCATGTGGTACAGTCCATTGCATATGAAGAATGTAACAAATGTAGGCTATTGTTCTTACCATTTTATTGGTGATCAGTACGTTTTTAATTATGTTTTTTAAATGATCAACATAAAGGTAATGGCTGAATTTGACAAGCACTTTGATGTTTACGACCTGTTAGGGAGAGAGGTTTTCACAGAAAACAAAAGTAAATTCTGATGATAGACACCTGATTCTCCATAACGTAACATTCTGGAAGAAGAAAAGAAAGAAGTAATGGAGGCCCAATGATAAGCAAAAACAGTGAAAAGTTAGGAGGAATAATAACTATCTACAACACCATGTTTACAGTATTGAGCCTACTGGTCCCGACAGTAAGTTTGACTATATCTCATCTTTGCCTCAAATGCTGCTGATTTCAGAAAAAGTGTTTACATAAGATGGAACGGCATTGCATATAAAAATTCATATTCGTTCCAAAGAGAATTTGGAGGGTATTTATATATCTTAGCAAAAAATCTTTTCATTTACCGCATTTAAAATAAAATTTGAATCCAAAATCTTAATTTATGTAAGATCCTTAAGACACATCTGGTAAGTAAATCGGGATATAAATTAACACACATGAAAACCTGTTAATACTCACAACATCCTGGAAAGTAGGTATTATTATCCTGTCTAACCTGAAACTTCTCTGTGCCTCAGTTTCTTCCTATATAAAATGAAAATGATAATGATGATAATAATATTCCATATAGCTAAAAAAGTGTCCAGGTTTCCCTAAAATGTTACCCTTAAATTTTTTTTAATGTATGTGGTCTTATTTTTATTATTCTTAGTGTGTTTTGGATTTGTTATTGGATTTAATAAGTTATTTCAAGATATAATAATTTTTTGTGCTTCAAAGTAGCCCATCTATACAATAAAAACAAGAACGGGAAGCAGAAGAAGGGGACTCTTGATACCAAATGAGAATAAGTGCTTATTTTTATCTGTTGCTGCCAAAACCTAAGGTTTTACCCAAGTGCAAGTCCCAATATCGTAAGGACTTCTAAAATTACTAGCTCTTCACCCTTAGAATAAATTTTAAATGACTGTTATGTCATAACATTATGTCATGCCACATACTTAGCTTTTATTCAGATACATTATTTCATGTTAATACCCTCAGCAACCCTGGGATGTAAGTACTGTCATCCTGGGTAAACTGTAACTTCTCTGTGCCTCAGTTTCCTCTATGTAAATGGGAATAATATTAATACTACCTGCCTCCTAAGTGTGCTGTGAGGATTAGATGAGTCTATGTATATGTCGAGGCTCATAAAATGATATCCCCAAATATGGTGCCTTAAATTGACATGCTGAACTAAAGAAGCAGCCTCGGGGTCTCTCTCTGACCACATCCTGCCACCTGGAGCCCAGGGAGAAACTCTCTCGGGAATTTCCTTATCTGCCTCAAAAAACATCTTCCCCAAATAAATGCAATGTCTTAAGACCCCCTTCCCTAGAAGTCTCATCAAATAACCAGGAAAGATCAACCACCAGGGGAGAAGAGAGTTGGGGTCCACAACACATCCAGACAGACTTTTCCTCTATTCTTCCCAGGGCAGCTCCAGGAGATAACTAGGCTTTGTGTGCGTAATAAGACAACCTTTGTTCACAGTCAAGTTTTGTCCCTCACCTTCCTGCTACCTCCTTCAGAGCTCAGAGGACCTGGTCCCAGGCCATTGCACTTTGGGCTCATTCATGTCCCCTGAAAATCAATTATTCCTCTCCTCCCTCTTCCCAATTGAAGAGGATATTTAAGCACCAACCATCTGGCCCATTGCATGTGTGTGTGACTCTGTGTGTGTGTGCAGGGGAGGAAATAGGTAGGAGCTCACTCTGTTGCCCAAGCTGGTCTTAAAATCCTGGGCTGAAGCTCCCACCTCCGTCTTCTGAGTATCTGAAATTACAGGTGCATACCACCAGACCTATCTAATTCCTCATATTCTTATACGGTTCCCATGCTTATGCATATTAACAAATTTATTATGCTTTTCTTAACTAACCTGTTTTTTGTGTCAGCCACGACCTTCACGATGGAGAGGAAAGGGATCACCCCCCTTTCAACCCTTGTGTATGCAAAGCCTTTAGACAAGTGCCTGGTAAGCATGCTAAATGCTGGATAAATGTAATCCTGAAAATAATTATAATAACAATGATTACAGCTTTTCTAGAAATAAAGCTTTTCTCCTTCAAAGCCCAATGACCCAAAGGCAGAATCTGAAACATCCCTCCAAGTGCCCGGGTAACCACCAACACACTTGGACCGTAACTTGGCCACTGGGTACTTGAAATTTACCTTAATAGGTAGCATGTCATAATCATCTATTTGTTCCAATAAAACATTTAGTCCTATTGCTTCCTCAATATAGCTCAGTGAACAGAAATTGACCTAAGAACAGACTTGTACTTCAACTATAATAATCCCTTGAGACTGTTAAATAAAATTTGTAGGAGGCCATTGTTTGGACTGAGCGAGCTCCTGTGCTAGGCTCAACAGACAAAACCAGAACGGAGTCATTCATGCCGAAGTCCTGGGCCACCAAGCTGAAACTAAGTTGTTCATCTGACCTTCCCAGAAATCAGGAGGGGGCAGGATAGCCAAATCCCCAAACAAGCCAGTGTGAGCCAAC
Organism: Otolemur garnettii; assembly: GCF_000181295.1. Lineage (NCBI taxonomy): Eukaryota > Metazoa > Chordata > Mammalia > Primates > Galagidae > Otolemur > Otolemur garnettii. Next base: position 20,908,588 of record NW_003852411.1, read on the forward strand.
ATGATAAGGAAGTCCCCTCTGCTTTAACCTCTACAAGGAAAGTAACTTTAAAACAACCAATCCACGCTTGGTTCCCCATTTCTGCTCACATCAGCCCTTTTCTGTCTTTAAAACCAACCTCCTCTGCTCAGCTCATGGGGAACACTCATTCTATTTTGTAAAATGAGGTGTTGCCCAATTCCAGAATGGCAAATAAAAGCCAATGAAGAGCTTCCAATTTGTTGTAACTTTGCCTTTTGACAAGACCGTTTTTTTAGTATCGAATATAAAAAGGTAAGCTCTGAGCTTCTGTCATCACAGAATCATGTTCGTTAAAAGCCTCCATAGCAGAGAAAGTCCTTTCAACTAACAGCAGAGCGTTTTTCATGTATTGAAAGCGTGTATATGAGTTCAAAGCACCTTCATTTGCACCAGCTCATTCAAATCTTCAAAACCATTTTATGGAAAATGATCATCAAAGGGAATAAGTAGTCCGGGCAGAGGAAAAGCGTCCTCTGCGCCCACTGAACGTTTGCTGAAAATGAACTGACAAAAGGCAGATTAAGAGGAGAAAAAATGCAAACAAAATTTATGTGATGCACATAAACACAGAAGGCGTACACAAAGTATGAGCCTCAGAGAGGGCGTGACAGCTGAGGCTCCAAACCCCTCTTCCTAGGACCTGAGAGACAGACATTAACCTTGTAAACAATTATCTTTGGAAGCCAGAGGGAGCAAGTTACTGGAAGCTGACAGTGGCAGAATGTCACTGTGAACATTGTATTATGCAGACAGATACAAAGTGAAGACAGAACTGAAGAGCACATATCTGATTTAAAACAAAGATGAAACAAAATCTTTTGAGCACAACCCCTGTGGAAATAATGAGAGAGGCCGGTTTGCTTCCTACCCTAACGGTTAAAGCACTGTATTGGCATCTCAGCAGCCTAGGTTCAATTCTCAGGCAGGGAATGCCCCTGGTCTAGTTTGGTGTTTGTCACTCACGCCACTCCTGGGTTCCTTCTTTTCTGTGCACAGCTTTTGCTTCCCTTTATTCTGCAGAGATATCCGGGGCTTTGAGGTATTTCTGTATGGATGATTAGCTGAAAAGATGGGGCCCTGGAAAACAGGGCTGGACAAAACTGCAGGTTAAGTCTTATTTATGACTACAGAGACTTTTCTTTCCTGGAGTTGCTTCTGTGACTTTTCTGGATTTTTTTTCTTCTTTTATTTTTCAGAGACAGAGTCTTACCTTGTTGCCCTCAGTAGAGTGCTGTAGTGTCACAGCTCACAGCAACCTCCAGCTCCTGGGCTTAGGCGATTCTCTTGCCTCAGCCTCCAGAGTAGCTGGGACTACAGGCACCTGCCACAACACCCAGCTATTTTTTTGTTGCAGTTCGGTGGGGCCAGGTTCAAACCCGTCACCCTCAGTATATGGGGCCGGCGCCCTACCCACTGAGCCACAGGTGCACTCAGTTTCTTTAGTTTCATAGTTCAAAAGTAAAGACGTCAGCTGTTCATCCTGGCTAGAGTGTGCTCCATTCTTCTTCACTCCTTTCTACCCACCCCCCTTCCTCTTTGCTGATCACGGAGTTTTGGCTAGTCAATGGCAGCCAGATGTTCAAACTGTATTTAACGAAAACAAATGCTGAGCTGCAACCCAGCCAGCCGTTTCTATATCGAGTTTCCATTTTCTCTTATGTCGCCTTCTCTTCTGTGTCCGTGAATCATCTCAGCATTAGAGTCTGAGTCTCTTCTAGTTTAACTGCCCACTTTGAAAGTCGCTCTTTCCCCAATGAAAGTCTGTTAAATTTAATTTTTGCCAAAAGTGGGTTCTGAGCTGGATCTCTCAGAGAGCCCCCAGAACACAGGGAGCCCAAGTGAGGGACCGGCCGGACCTTACTCTTCCCCTGCGACTCTCGGGTTTCAAAATACCACAAATTTGTGTTTTTAAGTCTCAGTTTGTTTGAGCAAATTTTTGATCCTGTGTTCAAAAATTGCGACAGAAACTAAGCTAGGTCGTCTAGGATCAGATTGGAGGTGATGATTAATTGGCTTAGATGCAGTTAGAGGCCTCAAATGTCTGGATCAGGCAGAAACTCACAGTAAATAGCAACATTTCGGGGGGTACAAACTCCGGCTTTCAGGAATTTGCAGCAATTTCTGTGTTCTTTCCATTTGTTCCTTTTTCTTGTGTGTTTGAGTAAGAAAAATTCATTGCCTAAGTTGATCGTGGACAGCTAAAAGCTAAAGCCAAGATTTAAGGCGAAAATTAGGATCCTCGATTTCTTCCTGTACGTGTGTAAATATTGGGCCCTGGAAGTGACAAACGCTTACAGAAATGACAAAATCTAACGAATGGCAAAATTTGTTCCCTAGCTGTTAATTGCTTAAAATAATAAAATCGGTAATTAAAAGATCAATAGTCTGAATAAAAGAATAGTGGTATATAAGAGCCAGCAAGTAAAAATTCTTTGTAATAGCTTTTAGAACTGATTCTGTCTTTATGTCTATATGTCTGTGTATGTCATTTGTATGTGATATTTTCTACCAAATTACATAAAAAGAGCTGTAATTAAGTGGCTTAAATAATAAGTACTTAAGGCAAAAATTTTATCAAGAAGTTAAAAACTAAACTCAGGGATTTAGTTCACATAACTTTAAGAATACAGTCAACTCAACTTTCTTTTTGATGCTGTTGTGCTCTGATTCACTTTAATTATTAGTTCATGTAGCTGGGTATACCTCAGAGATCCTGTGAGTCTCCTCCAGTCTCTAAGCTGACTTGGACTCTATAAACCTTACCCAGAGATCCACTCCTGTTCAGTGTGTTAACAATCTTTTGCTCTGTAAACAGGGTGCTCTCTTACACTCTTCTTTTAAAGACTCCAGCTGAATGAGGCCATAACGCCTGTAGGTATGGGCTCCAGTGGGTACAGACAACTATTGCTTAGGACAAACATCTTAGGTACACTGTAAAGCATACACTAGGTGCTCTGAGTCAGTTTTGTCACAGCGCTCATTACAACTTGCACACTGACCAGAGGAAAACCTGCCACTATTTACACAGACTCCAAATACACCTTTGGAGTCTGCCATGCCATTGGCACAATTTGAAAATCTTCTTTTCTTTTTCTTACTTTGTTTTCTTTTTTTTTTTTTTTTTTGAGACAGAGTTTTACTTTGTCACCCTTGGTAGAGTGCTATGGTGTCATCATAGCTCACAGCCATCTCAAAATCTTGGGCTCAAGTGATCCTCTTGCCTCAGCCTCCCAAATAGATGGACTACAAGTGCCTGTCCCAACTCCCAGCTATTTTTTTAAGAGACAGGGTCTCGCTCTTGTTCAAGACTGGTCTCAAACTCCTGAGCTCAATGGACCATCCACCTCAGCCTCCCTGGGTACTAGGATTACAGGGATGAGCCACTGCGCCCAGCTGAAAATCTCATTTCTTAATTTCTGCTGACACTCCTATCACCAATAGATCCATAGTATGAGACAGATTGCATACTGGGCCAGACAGACTCCCTGTGGTCTCCTTTTTCTAACTTTTTGACTTGCACTTATCTCCCATCATATGGGACATATGTGCAAACCAGGGATAATTAAGGAAAATGTACATATAGTTGGTATTGCCCTGGGATCTACAATATCTCTGACCAAATTATTTCCCAGCACACTGTCTATAAATCTCATCAAATCTTCGGATGGTCCACCTGAAACCCAGCCAATCAGCAGAGGCAACCACCTAGCCCTTTGCCTGCCAAACTATCTTTAAAAACCCCTTCTTCCCAAATTCTTGAGGAGGTGGAGTTGAGGAAATTTCACCCTTCCTTGGTGCTTGGCGATATTAACTCTCTCTCAGCTCCGACCCCGTCTGTCTCAGTGTATGGGCTCCTGGCTGTGCAGACAGCAACATGACCCGGTAGAACTGTGACACGTTCACTGGCTTCACAGTCCTCTGTGATCCACTTATTCACCCTTTCCTTTCACCTCCCACAACCCCAAAGTGATCACTTCACTGTCTCCATAGTTTTGTCTTTTCAGGAATGACATATGGTTGGAACCATGTGTGCAGCCTTTTCAGAACGGCTTCTTTTACTTAGCATTAGGTACTGACGTTTGCTCTGCCTCTTCAGGGCTTGATAACTCATTTCCTTTTAGCACTGAATAATGTTCCACTGTCTGGATGAGCCACAGTTTATTTGTCTGTTCATCTGCTGAAGGACATCTTGGTTTCTTCCAAGTTTTGGCAGTTATGAATAAAGCTGCTGTAAATCTCCACGTGCAGGTCTCTGTAGGGACATAAGCTTTCAACTCATTTGAGCAAATACCAAGGCATGAGGATGCTGGATCACGTGGTGAGGACATCCACTGAACAGCCTTCCCAAGTGGCTGGACCATTTTGCATTCCCACCAGCAGTGCATGGGGGCGCCTGCTGGCCACACCCTCACCCACATTTGGTGCTGTCAGTGTTCACCTTTCTGATAGGTGTGATTTTAACCATTTTTAAATGTACAATCAGTGGTCTTAAGCACATTCACAATGTTGTGTAACTGTTACAGATTTAATATTTGTGTCTCCCATCCAAAAAAGTTTCATATATTGAAGCTCCAGCCCCTAAGGTAATGGTATTTATTAGGAGGTGGGGCCTTAGGGAGGTAACTATATACAGATGAGGTCAGGAGGGTGGAGTCCTCAGGATATGGGATTAGCGCCCTTACAGACAGAGACCTGAGAGCTTTTGCTCGTTCTCTCTCTCTCCACTGTATAAGACACAGCACAATGGGGGTCCTCGCCAGGAACAGAATCAGCTGGCACCTGAATGTCCAGAAATGTGAGGAATAAATGCCCGTTGCTTGAGCTGTCCAGCCTGTGGTGTTTTCTTACAGCAGCCCAAGGTAAGACAGTAACCATCTTCGTCATTCCAAACAGAAACTCAGTACCCATTAAACAATAATTCTCCATTCCCCCTTCCCTCCAGCCCCAGGGAAACCTCTAGTCTCCTTTCTGTTTCTGAATTTGCCTATTCTCAGTACTTCATAGAAGTGGGGTCCTATAAAATCTTTCTGCTGTGGTTTGTACGTGTTCCCCCAATTCCATGTGCTGGAAATTTAATCCCCAATAAGCCTAATGAAAGGTGGGGCCTTTAAGAAAGTGATTGTATCATGAAGGCTCTGCCCTCAAGTATGGACTAGTCCATTCACAGGTTAATGGGCTAATGGATTAATGGGTTATCAAGTTATCATGAGAAGGTGACTGGGGGCTTTATAAAAGGAGGAGGAAAGACCTAAGCTGGCACTTTAGCATCCTCAGCCCCTCAGCAGATGATGCCCCGTGTGGCCTCAGGACTCTGCAGAGTCCTCACCAGCAAGGAGACTCCCACTGGAGGCAGCCCCTTGCCCTGGGACTTCTCAGCCTATCTAACCATAAGAAATGAATTCCTTTTCTTTGTAAATTGCCCAGTTTCAGGTATTCTGTTATAAGCAATAGAAAATAGATTAAAACACCTTCCTTGTGTGGCTGGCTTATATCACTCATCATGATATTTTAAAGTTCACCTGTGTTGCAGCACATAGCAGAATCTCTTTCCTTTTTCAGGCTGAATAATATTCCATTGCACATATGTGCCACGTTTTGTTTGTTCATTCATGTGTTGATAGCCACTTGGGTTGTTTCAACCATTTAACTATTATAAAGAACGCAGCCATGAGCATTGGTGTACACACATCTGTTTGAGTCCCTGTATCATTCTTTTGAGTATATATCCAGAACTGAATTGCTGCACCTTACAGTAATTATGTTTTAACTTGCTGATGTACCACAAAACTGCTTTCCAGGTCAGCTATCCCATTTCACATTCCTCCCAGTAAGGTATGAATGTTTCCATTTCTCACATCCTCACCAAACTTACTATTTTCCAATGGCACTTTAGTTTTGAGTACAACATAAGATACCTTGTCAAAAACACAGGGATCAAAAGTAGAAGTTTATGGCTAACATCATGGCCACTCTTGTCACTGTCACCATAAAGTCTCTCACGCCCTGAGTCCACTAGCTCCTGCAGGCTAGAAAGGAGGATTTACTCCATCACAGTTCTGCAGCCTAGAGTCTGCAATCAAGGTGTTGGCAGGGCCACGCTCTCTCTGACGGCCCCAGGGAAGAACCTGTTTTGTGTCACTCTCTTAACCCCAGGTGGCTGCCAGCCATCCTTGGCGTTCCTTGGCTTAGGGATGTGTCACTCCAATCTTCGCCTCTCTTGTCACACAGCTTTCTCCCCGTGTCCTTCTCCAAATTTTCCTTGTCTTATGAGAACACCAGTCACTGGTGTCCAGTCTGAACTTGAGTCATCTTAATGGCATTACATCTGCAATTATCCTACTTCCCAATGAGCTCATAGTCTGAGGTTCCAGGAGGACAGGACTTTGGGAAGGGCACTGTTTAACCGAGTGAGCTCCCATCCCTGCACACATTCCTCTGCACCCTCCCAGTGCCTGCCGTCCCTCTCCCCAGTCAAGCCTCCCCCACTTCTGTCAGCCCTATCCCATGTTCTCAATCAGAGTTCACCAAGGTCAACACAAGGCAACAAACTCCAGGCCTCTCCTTACTGTGTGGCCTGGCTGCCTCTGATACTGATAATCACCCCTCCTCGTGAAACAAATGTCCCCCCCTTGCTTCCTAACAATGCCACTCTAGGTGGCTCTCCTGTCTTTCTATCCAGCCCTTCTCTGCAGGGTTTCTCTTTCTCCAGACCGTCGGTGCTGGTGCTCCCAGCAGCCCCTTCTTTGTCACTGCTTTTTCTTTGATTGCTCTCGGGTGATTTTATCCACTTTTTGGTAGAAAAGACAGGCATATATTTATGACTTACAAATTTGCATATCTAGGCTAGATTTTTTTTTTCTTCAAGCTACCAACTTGCACATCCATCTGCTGGCATGTGCTTCAAGCAACACAACTCATCATTTTCCAGTTTTCTCTATTTATTTGATATCACCACCACTGACACAGTAATCCAAGCTAGAAACTGGGGAGAAATTGCTCTGATTTCCACCTGTGTATCAATTTTTCCTTTATTATCTTTTTAGTATATGTCAGTTAAATAATACAGAAAAGTACATTTAACATATATAATGAATAACAGTAATAATAATAAAACCAGCACCACTGATGACCAGGGCTGTCCAACACCACTCCATTCACCCATGTCCTGCCCCCTCACCCTCTCTCCCCACCATGAGAGTTTACTGCTGTCCTTCATTTATTTTTATTCCCTTTTCCATATTGGTTTATGACATACATATGCATCTCTAAACAACACATAGTTTTGCTTGTTTTTAAGCTTTATAAAAATTAAGTCATTAAGCTTGGATTTGCCTCATTCACTCAATGGTACGCGCCTAAGATCTATTGATGCTGATATACTATAGCATATGGCTGTAGTTCCCTAGTTTTACTGCTACATAATATTTCACCATGAAAATTCATTACAAAACATACATTTTTAAAATATGATTTGCATAGGTGGTCAAGATGGCCGACAGGCACCAGCCTCCGACAAAAACTCCTGTCCAGAGGAAAGGATAAAGTCTGGAGAAACCCCCAACAAAGTGGAAAACTGGGAGCCCAGCTGAGAGAGAAGAGTGATACCGGCAGGACACCTCTTCCAAGACAGACGGAGACTCCTAGAGGACAATCCACAGGTACATAATTCACCCCAAAGGAATAGCGCCCATCCCCTCCCCCAAGAAAGGTGTGCTTTTCCTTTGTTTCCTCTTCAACCGCTCCTCCGAGTCTCCTACAGGCACCAATAAACTGAGGACCTATTCTCTCACTCCACGAGTGAGAGCTGCTGACAGGGAAGTTTACCACCCTGAAGGAACTGGCTGAGACACGGAACACCCCTTCTCCCCACCAGGCAGAAAAGTGGAACTGGCATTCGCACTGCCATTTTGAGTTTCCAGTCCACTCTCCCTCCCCTTGCCGGCAGAGACAGTGAAAGGAGACCCACGAAGAGCATCCACCCACCCTCGCAAAACCAAGCCCCTGTCCCCGGTCTTTCACCGGGAGAACTGCTTGATCCACATTTTCTGCGTGCAGACGGATCCCCCTCAGTCACAGCTTTTTGCGCTCAGCTGTCTCCCCGGCCGCTATCTGCACTTCAGGGGCCCTTGGCACCGGTGACCGAGATTGACGCCAGACAGGGAGGGCTATACTGCCCCATTAGCCGTCTGCCTCCAGGGCTTTGGTGGCCCTTGACTGCAATTGACTTCTGCTGGGGCAGGTCACGCAGCTGTGTGCCCACCTCCCGGAGCCTGCCTGCCTCCCAGGACCTCCCGGCCCGCGACCACCACCAGCACCTGCCAGAGAGTGTCCCGCAGTCCTGCCAGCCGCGCGCCAGCCTCCGGGGCTTTGGTGGCCAGTGAGGGCAACTGACTTCTGCTGGGCGGGTTGCACAGTCGCGCACCCGCCACCCAGGGTCTTGTCGGCCGGCGGTCACCAGTAGCTCCTGCCGGGGAGGGTTGCGCCATCCCGCTAGTGGTGCGCCCGCCTCTGGGGCTTTGGCAGCCAGGCCAGCAAGGGCAACTGACTTCTGCTGGGGCAGGTCTCGCAGCCCTGAGCCTGCCTACCGGGACCTCCCGGAGTGTGATCACTGCCAACTCCTGCCAGAGAGGGTCGCACAGTCCCGCCAGCTGCGCCTGCCTCCCGGGACCTTGTCAGCCTGTGGTTGACAGCAGCTCCTGCTAGGGAGGGTCCCGCCATCCCACCAGCTGCGTGCTGCCTACGGGGCTTTGGCGGCCTGTGAGGGCAATTGACTTCTGCTGGGGCAGGTCGCACAGCCGCATGCCTGCCTCTCAGGGCCTCCCGCTGCAATTATTACCAACTCCTGCTGGAGAGGGTCGCACAGTCCTGCCAGCCACATACCTGCCTTTGGGGCTTTGGCAGCCCATGAGGGCAACTGACTTCTGATGGGGTGGGACACGCAGCCACGGGCCGCCTCCCAGGGCCTTGCCAGCTTGCAATCACCAGCAGCTCCTGCCCGGGAGGGTCGCGCCGTCCAGCCAGCTGTGTACCAGCCCCCAGGGTTTTGGCAGCCCGTTAGAGCAACTGACTTCTGCTGGGGCTGGTCACACAGCCGTGCGCCCACCTCCCGGGGCCTTGCCAGCCTGCAGTTGGCAGCAACTCCTGTCGGGGAGGGTCACGCTATGCCGCCAGCCACGCGCCCACCTCCGGAGCTTTGGTGGCCAGTGAGGACAACTGACCTCTGCTGGGGCAGGTTGGCCTGCCTCCCAGGGCCTTGGCGGCCTGAGATCAACACTGACTGCTGCAGGGGTGGGCTGCATCACCCAGCCTGCTGGCCCCGCCTCCCAGGGCCTTGCCGGGTTGTGCCCAGGAGAAAATTAGAAGAAGCCACTGGCACAATGGTTTTAAGGACCGTTTCCAAAAGGTGCAAATTCAACATGGGGCAGAATCAGTGGAAGAACTTTGGCAACCAGAATAACCAGAGTAGATTAACCCCCCCAAAGAAGGATGGGGTAGACACAATTGAAGACCCGCTACATAAACAGATATCTGAGATGTCAGAAATTGAGTTCAGAATCTGGATAGGGAGTAAAATCAACAGGCTGGAGGAAAAGATGGAGCTAGAATTTCAAATCATTCAAAAGCTGTCCCAGGAATTCAATGATTTCAAAGATAAAATGATCAAAGATTATGATACACTGAAACAAGAGGTTGCAGATTTGAGTACAGTTGAATCCCTCTGTCAGAGGTTGGACCAGGCAGAAGATAGGATCTCTGACACTGAAGACAAAGACTTTGAACGCACCCAGACTTCCAAAGATTTTGACAAATGGAGAACAAAAACAGATCTCTCACTCAGAGAGATCTTGGATAATTCGAAGAAAACTAATATTCGCCTTATAGGAATCCCTGAAGGTGACAAAGTTGCTTCACAAAACACAGAAGCTCTCCTTAATGAAATTATGAAAGAGAACTTTCCAGACATGCCAAGGGATCCTGAAATTCAGATAGCAGACAGTTTCAGAACCCCAGCGTGACTCAACCCAAACAAGACATCCCCCAGGCATATCATAATCAACTTCACTAAAGTTAACATGAAAGAGAAAATCCTGAAAGCAGCTAGACGCAAGAAAACATTAACTTACAAGGAGAAGAATTAGAATGACTGCAGATCTCTCTGCTGAAAACTTTCAGGCTAGAAGAGGGTGGTCATCGACCTTCAACCTCCTAAAACAAAACAACTTTAAACCCAGAATCCTCTATCCAACTAAACTGAGCTTCATTTATGATGGAGAAATTAAATACTTTAATGATATTCATATGCTGAAGAAATTTGCCATTACTAAACCAGTCCTCCAGGATATCCTCAAACCTATCCTCCATAAGGACCAATGCAATCCTCCATCACATAAATAAACCCACCCAGAAAATTTTGACCAAATTCCAATCATCACAGAAACAAAAGGATCACAGATGTCAAATGAACCTTCAAAAAACTTGATACCCAAAATGATGCCAGGATTATCAATAGTCTCAATCAATGTAAATGGCTTAAA
>NW_003852411.1:20920546-20927851 GCF_000181295.1 Otolemur garnettii
TTTTTTTTTTTTTCTGATTAGAGTTTCTAATGACCCTTTAATCCAGCTATAAAGTTAGTCTAGTTTACAAGATAGCAAAGCAAGTATATACACATCACAAATAAACATTTATAATTGGGTGGGAACAACAAAAAAAGACTTTGGGTGACCAAGCATCTGTTACTATAGAACAGCTTAGTGAAAACAGGAGGTGTGATACAACTAGTTGGCTGTTTCTAAATGCTATAGATAGACTGGAGAAAGTAAGACCATTAAAGTGCTGGCTCAAGGCCCATATGTGTTTCTATCTCAATTTTCAAGATCCTTCTTCTTTAAAACTTAACTAACTTAAACTTAACTAACTTAAACAAAGGATACTGCAGGGTTAGAAAATTAATTTGTAGTAATCTAGGCACCTGCAGGATTAAATGTTGGGTTTGGTATAGTAAGAATGAAGAGAACTTTGCCATGGGCAAGGCCATAATTATGAGTGCAAAAACATTTTTATTGGTTACAATATAATAAATAGTAAATACATTTGATAAAAGTCTAGTTGCTAGAAGAGTGATATGTAATTTTCAACTTCAATATATATGTAGCTGCCCAACTCTTTTTAGAGCTAAATTGCATATTATAATACTTGATTATATTGATTTACCATAATTAATTTAATTTTCTACAATTAAGGAATTCTCAAATTGCTTATAATTTTTGTTCTTACAAAATATGACTATGAACATCTTTCCACACGTACTTTTATAAAAATGTGTATGTAGTTCCTTAAAATAGAGTCCTAAAAGTGAAATTTCTGGCTCAAATTGTATGCAGACACAATTTGTTTTTAATTCCTCAATTCCCACTTAAGAAGCAGCTCCATTCTGCTCATATCTAGCCAGTATATAAGACTGCTTGTTTAACTGCATCCATATCAAACTAGATACTATCAATATTTTTAATAATAGCATTGTTATGAAAGTATCTTAAAGTAATTAAAAGAGTTTTAGGATTTTATGCAATACTTGAAATACTTATGAAAGTAATTATGAAAGTGTTTTATTACTTTAATTATTAGTGAAATATCTTCTTATTTTATTTTAGAAATCATACAACACTCACTATATATTAGGGACTGACCTTAGCACTATGCTTCTATTAACTCATGTAATCTGTATGACCATTTCATGAGTGAGTGCTAATTTGATTATCAAATTGGAGAAGAGGATTAGGCAAAAAGAGATAAATTCCCAAGGCCACACAATCAGAATTAGAGAAGCCAGGATTCAAACCCATGTAGCTGGAATACGAAGTTCAACTAGAATTAAAATATACATTTGTCTAGCCTTTTGTTTAGTATATAGTTCAGGTTTTCAATTTTTTTACTTTAATACTTAGTTTATTTCTTTCTATATAATATGTTATTTGTATATCTTAGGTAGGAACTTAATTTTTTTTGGTTTAAAATTGAATGTTAATTACCCAAGCAACAGTAAACTACTCTTTGTCTTAGACTTTTCACATCTAGAATACTGCCTAGGGAATTCTATCACCAAAAGGCAATTCTATCTAAATACCATGAAGGTCTATTTGTGGTACTGCTGTTTATCCATGACTAAAAGTACTTTGGCCTACAGACATGTGAAAAAATGCTCACCATCCTTAATCATCAGAGAAATGCAAATCAAAACCACTCTGAGATATCATCTAATGCCAGTTAGATTAGCCCATATCACAAAATCCCAAAATCACAGATGCTCACGGGGTTGTGGAGAAAAGGGAACACTACTACACTGCTGGTGGGAATGCAAACTAATACGTCCCTTTTGGAAAATCATATGGAGAACACTCAGAGATCTAAATATAGATCTACCATTTGATCCTATAATTCCTCTGTTAGGTATATATCGAAAAGACCAAAAATCACACTACAATACAGATATCTATACCAGGATGTTCATTGCAGCCCAATTCACAATCACTAGGTCATGGAAGAAGCCCAAGTGCTCTTCGACCCATGAATGGATCAACAAATTGTGGTATATGTACACCATGGAATACTATACAGCCACAAAGAAAGATGGAGACTTTGCCTCCTTCATGTTTACATGGATGGAGCTGGAAAATGTCCTCCTTAACAAAGTATCTCAAGAATGGAAGAAAAAGTATCCAATGTACTCAACACTATTATGAAATGAATTGTTAGCTATCTTAGGAAAGCTATAATCCAAATGGAGTCCAAGACCACAGGGAAAGGGGAGAGGGAGGGGAGGGGAGGATGGGGGAAGAGAATGATATTGTGGGGGTCACGCCTATGATTTATCCTATTAGGGTACATGTGAATTTGTCTAAAGGTCGAATATAAATGTCTTAATATAACAATTATGAGAAAGACACGATGGCTATGTTAGCCAGTTGGATGAGAGTTTTTCAAACTGTATATGGAAGCAACACACTGTATCCTATGATAGAATTAATGTACACAATTATGATCTAATAAAAAAATTTTTTAAATAAAAAAATAAAATATGATTTGCAATATTAACAGAAACTATGTGGTACCTGGAAACAACCCTAACAACAGATATATAAGATAGGTATATCTATTTGACTGTGCTTTCTAAAAATGTCTTTTAGAAAGAAATCTCCACCAGTGCCAAGTGAGGGAAGCCATCATCATCCCTCATCTGGGCCACCTGATCAACAGTTGCACCCTGGGTCTTGCTCTGTTCCATCTCTTCTCCCACATCTCATCACAGCGATCCACCCTGAATGTCAAGCTGATGATACCATCCCCTTGCTCCAGCACTTTTGATGGTTCTCCTTTGTCTGCTGGCTTCTCATGTGCCCGGCCCCAGCCTCACACTCACCCAGGCCCCCATCTACTCCAGCACCCTCATAGTGCTTCTCATCTCCAAGTTTTTGTTCCAACTCACTTCCAGGAATAGCCCAGCCCTTCCCTTTGTTCTTCCAAACACAAAGACACCTCCACACACATACACACACACACACACACACACACACACACACACATCCCTTAACCTAGCTAGCTTCTACTCAATAAGATTTAGCTTAGGCATCTCTTCAATAGAAAATTCTCTTTTAACACTACCCACGCCCCTCACCTATTAGGTCAGGCATCTGTCCTCTACAGTCCCATGACAGTCATAGTTACGGTTATGGCTGTGGTTGGGGAATGTGCATGGGTAAGCATATGGACATGGATGAAGACAAGGACAGCAGCACTAACATCGTAGTGGCCACATTGTGCTACTTAGGCCTTTGACTCTCTCCTGGCCTGTGGGATCCCTCAGTGTCCAGACCATCTCATACTCATCTCCGACTACAGTGCCCAGACCATCTCATACTCATCTCCGACTACAGTGCCCAGACCATCTCATACTCATCTCTGACTCCCCTATATCTGCCATAGAGCTTAAAATATGAAATATGAGTTATTTGAAACATTTCAAAAATGAGTTTTCTTATAATTGTTCTGTGTAATTATGAAAATTATGATCCTGTTTTAGAAAATTACATATTTTTTGAAATGATTGAATGTACCATGCTATATAAATGAACGCTTGTCAAATTTTCTAAAGTATGGCTGTGCATACGCTCATGCCAGTAAGCAGTTCATTAAGCCAGCAGTCATGCAGGTAGCAGGCTTAACGGCAGCCACACTCTGGCTATGAGAGATCACTCATCCAGCAACTCACTTATTCATAGGACGGGAAGAGCTAAAAGCCCACTCAGCTAGAACCACACATTAAAGGCAGCTACTGCATAGTAGTGCTGCCCTTCTAAGTACTTACAATTTTTATTTTAATATGCTGAGCCAAGTGTTTTCAAAAAGGGGGAAAGGCAGACCTGTGGCTCAAAGGAGTAGGGTACTGGCCCCATGTGCTGGAGGTTGCGGGCTCAAACCCAGCCCCGGCCAAAAAAAAACCTGCAAAAATGGCTGGGCATTGTGGCAGGTGCCTGTGGTCCCAGCTACTCAGGAGGCTGAGGCAAAAGAATCACCTAAGCCCAAGACCTGGAGGTTGCTGTGAGCTGTGACACCACACCACCCTACTGAAGGTGACAAAGTGAGACTCTGTCTCTAAAAAAAAAAAGAAAAATCAAAAAGGGGAAACATCAATTTAAGCTGTTTCAACAGAACTTCTCTACCTTCAGATTGTGCTGACATTTTATTAGTAAGTTAAACATCACTAAGTAAAACAGAACCGCTTAGCATCAAATCACTATAATTCATTAATTCTCTGTTAAGAACGTATTTTTAGATTTCTCGAGAAAAATTGCATAACAAAGCGTTGCCCCAGTTTCCTCAATTCTAGTTATCCTACTCAAAGTGCCACCACGTGAAAATGTTTTTTTCACTGGTGGGATTTAGAATTTTCTAGACCTATGACCAAAGGACTGAACCTCCCCTTGTAAGAATGAGCAGAGGTGCTAATTGGAATGGAAAATGATCAAATCTAAGATGCCACTGCCCTGAGAGGGAACTGCATAGCCACTGTGCATGCGCTAAGCAGCAAAGTGATTTAGAGTATTAGGGTTGACAGCCACTCTGCTATCCTAAGAGGATTTGATTTTCTGTTTGGTCACCAAGGCACAATATGCTTTGCACCCAGACATCAAAACAGGGTAACAATGTGTGAGGGAGAACAAAGTTTTACTGCTACTCCAGAAAGTCCTTGACCCTATTCTCACAAGCTTTGTTCCCCCCCAGGAATGTGGATGAGGTTAGATGGTAAGTTTATTCTAAGCACAGAGGAGGAACCGCAACCAGGTTGGAAAAGAGACTAAGAACCCCAAATTAACTGGCCAGGCTGCAATCATTAGTCAAATTTAACCAAAGAGATTTACTATGATAATATGTGTAAAGTCCTTCTCTTCACACTAGTAGAGGACACAGGCAAAGTGCAAAAAAGAACAATGATTTGGCAGTTACAATAGAGAGCAAGTTTGCTATAAACAATAATAAAATATCCCTGCCCCCAAACTAACGTGATCTAAAGCTGCTTCAACTACATTCCCTGCCAGGCCTTGCACGGCAAGCCGTACCAAAAGTACATGGTGGTGTATCAAATAAACAATTAGTTCCGATTGACATTTGGAGCAGAGGACACCGGTTTTAATCTTTCTAAACAGCACATCTGGTGCAGTGGCGTGCACCCGTAATCCCAGCTACTCAGGTTGAGGAGGCAGTAGGATCACTGGAGCCCAAGAGTTTGAGACGAGCTTGAGCAACACAGCCAGAGCCTGTCTCAAGCAAACAATAGCAGGAAAACATTGATTCCTGCATGCTACCATCAAGCCATCACCACATTGCACCCACGAGGAAGAGGAGAACCTTTCTGAGTGAAGAACACACCATCTAACAAGGAAAGAGTTGGAGCAGCCCCTGGGGAACTCCTGCCTCAGGAATTGCAATGTCGAGTTAGTGCGCTTTGCTCAAGACATCATTAGCTATATGCAAAAGAAGAAAAGACCAAAGGCCAACTATGCAACGTACCAGCCAAGGTCAGACAGTAAATCAACAGTACCATCTATTTACAGTACAGCTTTGTGGCCCCGGGCGGAGAACTCACCTCCTCAGAAATCCAACCATTCAGAAATACATTTCTTCACAAATAAATTAAAACTTTAGAGAATGAGAATGCTTTTGCAAACAGAAGCACAGTCAGGGAACAGAGAAGCAGCATGACAAATAGATCATGTAAAATACTCCAAAGTTCGGCTTCTTTTTCAACACTTTTGCCACCTGGTAGCCAGGTAGGTACCAAGTTCTACATTCATCAAAAGAGCAAGAGAGGTGAGATCTGCCATGTGGCCTCGCCTTGAGATCAAAATGTGAGTTTTATCAAAGTAATCCTCACATCTCAAGGTAAAAAACAAGAGAGAACATCAATCACCAGTATCATTAGCACTGATAAAGCAACCACCAAGTTTTGTTACTTGAACTAAGGACTCAACAATAAGGGACTAGTAGAATTTACAGTATCTTAAAAAGAGAACTTAATGCTAAGAAAGTGTGCATGGAGTCATGGTGTGCTTGTCACCTAATGTCTTTGGGGAACCCAGAATATAGAAATCAAAGCATAACTGGATGACATGGCAGATCTCCCTTTCCCACCCAAAGAAGAATAATAATAATAACAAGCAGAGGCAGTCTCTACACTTGACTAAGCCACATATTCAGAGCAACAAGGTAGGTGGACATATGATTTTTTCATAGCTTTAGTAAAGTATAATTGATATACAATAAATTGCACATTTTAATGTGAATAACTGGATAAGTATATACATGTATGTCCCTATGAAATCATCACCATAGTCAAGTGACGGGCTTTCGGGTCACTATAGATTAGTTTGCATTTGCCAGAATTTTATATAAATACAGATGCTCTTCAACTTACCATGGGATTATGTCCCAACCCACCTATTATAATTGGAGAATGTCCTGAACCAAAATGCACTCAACGCAACTACTACTGAACAGCCTAGCTTAGCCTAGCCTACCTCAAATGTGCTCAGAACATGTACATTAGCCCAAAGTTGGCCAAAATCATCTGGCAACACAGTACACCACAGAGTACTGGTTATTTACTCTCGTGATCACATAGCTGGCTGGGAGCTGCTGCCTGGCATTGCCAGAGAGTATCTTATCACTAGCCAAGGAAAAGATCAAAATTCAAAATTCAAGATTTCTACTGAGTATGTATCAGTTTTACACAATCATAAAGTCAAAAGATCATTAAGTCAAACAATTTTAAGTCAGGGATCTTCTGTAGACTGATACGATATGTACTCTCCTTTGTCCGGCTTTGTACACTGTCCATGATTATTTTGAGGGTCTATCATTCCTCTTCATTGCTGAGTTGTGTTCCATTGTGTGGACGTTCTACAATTTGCTCACCCACCTGCTGCGGATCATTCGGGTTGTTTCCAGTTTCCAGCTATTTGTGTACAAGTCTTTGTGAAGACAAATGTGTCTATTTCTCTTGGGTAAATACCGGGCCTAGTAACAGACTGGTTGGGTCATAGGGTAGATATTATGTTTAACTTTTTAACAAAGTGCCAAACTGTTTTCCAAAGCAGTTGTGCCATCTTACATTTGACACCAATGAAATGTGAGGGTTCTAGTTCCTCCACATCCTAATCAACACTTTGTACAGTCAATCTTTCTAACTTAAGACATTCTAGTAGTATATAGCAGGGTCTCATTGTGGTTTTAATTTTCATCTTCCTAGGGACTAATGATGTTGAGCATCTTCTCACGTGCTTATCTGCCATCCTTCCTATGCCTGCCCTTCAGTTCCACTCTCC
>NW_003852411.1:20928994-20930078 GCF_000181295.1 Otolemur garnettii
TTTTTTTTTTAGAGACAGAGTCTCACTTTGTTGCCCTTAGTAGAGGGCTATGGCATCACAGGTCACAGCAACCTCCAGCTCTTGGGCTTAGGTGATTTTCTTGCCTCAGCCTCCCAAGTAGCTGGGACTACAAGTACCCACCCCAACACCCAGCTATTTTTTGTTGCAGTTTGGCCAGGGCCGGGTTTGAACCCACCACCCTTGGTATATGGGGCCGGCGCCCTACTCACTGAGCCACAATATCAGAATTCTTAACCTGGCTCATTCTGAAAACATCTCGGTATTAACTCCTTCTACTTTCCTTATCCATTATGCATAAGTACTTTGATTAAAAATTTAGTGAGTCTGCTTGCATTGTCAGGTCTGAAGCCATTTACCAATAAAAATTTGTATTTGTATAATACATTAACACTTTCCCAGTGCTTTCAAATATATTAATTTTATTTCTCTAAAATGTTGTCTTTGTTTCATCAGCTGTGAAACAGATGGAATGGCTGTCTGTTCACTACAAGTAGAGTACTTTAAAGAACAGAAATAACATATAACACACTCTGAACGCCCTGCAGATGGAATTACCTGGAGGTGCTGACCTTGAGTACAAGCAAAGCTGTAGCCACACTGGTGGTGTGATTTTAAGAGTCTGAGAAAGCCTCTACAGATTACAAACAGAAAAGCCAAAACAAAAAAAACCACTCCCTTTCCTAACGGAACATTCAACTAGTAGAGATTAACCTCTTTAACGTGTCAGGCGTCTTTTTCTGCAAAAATGCAAAGACCGTCAGCATATTCAACACTTTAAACTGTACCAGTTACTTGTCTCTGAGAGTAAGTGAATTTCTAAGGCTTTCAAGGCATAAAAAGATATAAAATGCAGGCACCTGCATTTTAGGTGCATAAGGAGTAAAAAGGAATATACGACCATGTATTAGAGAAATGGCGGTTGGTTCAGGTTGGTTCATACCCCTATGTTGGGGGTCATAAAATACAGGTCATGGAAGAAGCCCAAGTGCCCATCGATCCACGAATGGATCAACAAACTGTGGTATATGTACACCATGGAATACTATGCAGCCATAAAGAAAGA
>NW_003852411.1:20931232-20934650 GCF_000181295.1 Otolemur garnettii
GTTGTTTGGCAGGTCCGGGCTGGATTCGAACCCACCACCTTAGGTGTATGTGGCTGGCGCCTTAGCTGCTTGAGCCACAGGTGCCTGTTTGGGTGCTCTTTCTCTCTGTTGGGCCTCTTCTTCCTGCAACAATGGCATTTGTGTGACTGACTTAGATGCAAAGCCTCTTGTGCCAGGAAAGACTGTAGTTGCCATGGGGCGTATGACACTGTCCCCCACTGCCATGAGAAACAGCCACAGAGAATTTGCCCCCAGTCAGTTTCTGAGCTTGAGAAAGACTCCCAGCAAGAAGGCTCAGACCCCATCTTTGGATAAGACTGTTAAACCAAACAAGCTTCCTAGTTTGGGCTCCTGGAAGGACTTCCACTGTACCACATGCAGGAGTCCCGCTGCAGATTTCAGACCACTGAGTTGCCTCCTGGGAGCTACTGAGAACTCTGACTCCAGTTCCAAGTATCCATCACCTGGGCCTTTCTTTGATACCAGGAAGGGTCTACAGTATTCTCCCACTTATTCTACTCTGCATATGTGTGGGTGATGGTTGGTGGGGACAGATGTGCTGGTGGCATTGTTCCCTAATTTATCTAGGTCATCCCAGGCTCCAAGAAAGACCTGGTATGTTACCATTCCCTTCTTACCCAGTCCTGCTGAGATCAAAAAAGGGCTTGGAAGTGGAGGAGGAATGAATGTTGCCTGTTTAAAAGTCAAGGTCAAGGGGAGGGGGTATTTCCTTTGTTCTGTGAAATGTATTTTTATCTTTTAGGACATGGAAACATTTGCTTCCTTCTCCTTAAATGTCCTTCCCATTGACCTGATACCTGGGCCCCCTCCCTAGTGCCTGAATGCACATAGACATCTGGCAGATGTTTGCCATGATTTCTTCCAGCTTTCTTTTTACAACTATGTATACAGAAGTTCTTAGAACAGTTCCTGATACTTAAAAAGTACTTAATAGACATTGTTAAGTGGTGATTTGGAGCAATTCCTGATCAGCCTTCTATAGATGGGGGAAATGAAAATACCAAGCTAATTGTGATAGGCAACTCCTAGGGAAAAAAATAAAGGAGCCAGATGCTCAAATAGTCAAGAACAGAAATTCTTAATCAGAGGTGATCTGAATTCAATGTGGAGCTTTCAGGGAACCAGGTACCTTTTGAAACTGTATATACAATTATTATAGGTATCTATTAATATGCCATTTTGGAGAGGGAGAAATTCTGTAATTTAGTGAGTTTATCAAACGTGATCCAAGAAGATTCGGATCCACTCACTTGGAATCAAAGATAACATCTGAGACTATTCTCTTTAACCTTATACAAAATCAGTATCTAATTAAATAAACCACACTCCATCCATGGGATGATGCAGCTTTGTACCATTCATAAATATTATGTTAATCCTGAGACGGGAGGAAAGCTCATGATTGATGTTAAACCACGGTTTTCAACAAGAGGACTTAAGAAAAGTTTTATCTATGTACAATTCATTTTAATACATAAGGATTAAACTATGTAAGGATTTTTAAAACATTTTGCAAGGACTATACAAAAAAATGTCATTAATTATTCAGTGGAGAAAGGCAGGAATAAAATATCTGTTGCATAAAAAAAAGAAATGGCGGGGAACAGGGACCAAATTTAATTTGCTTGACTACTAGATTATGCTACAGAATCCTGACAATCGACATAAGTTACTACGGTTATGAATATGCTTAAAATTATCTATTCACAAACTCTTGAAAGTAAGTTCAAAGAAAAGAGTTCCCGTATTTGCTGAGAAAGACCAGTTTTTCTCCACCTGTTATGATGAAATTAAAAACGCTTCAACTATGAGTAATATTTTCTTAAAATATCGAAGCCCAGTCAAATTAGAAGTCTTGCTGGATAACACACGTACCCTTCCCCAACATACATAAACACAAAACCTGCTCTAAGAAATTAACCTGTGGACAGCACAGCAGACACACATGCACAAGTCCTATTGATTACAACTCTTTTGAAGCTGGGGATAAGAGTGGCGACATAAAGAGAAGAAATGAAGCGTCAGTCCAAATGCAGCCCCCCGAACCAAAGGCACCACAAATCCCACCTGCCTGCCACCATGCTGCCACCGGAGCAACAGCCATCTGCTCCCTGGCCCTCTGTCTCACTCTGATAGCTGCCACGACAAGGTCGTCCCACCACTGCCCACCACTGCACCAACTGAAATGGGCATGTAATGGACTGTCCACCAAACTGCACAGCATTGGGCAAATTCAAGCACACATGTACCAGAAGTTAACAGTTACCTTATCATCTAACCAACAGCTAGGAAGCAGAGAAAGGACGTGTATCAATCAACACTAGCTTAGCACAGGTCTCAGTCTCCCCACAGTGTCCACCACACCACACTTACGTGGACACCATCCCCCAAACTCCCATGGGTTCTCTCAAAGGCCCACTTATCTTTGCAAACCATCATTTGTTTTCTCGTAAGTGCCCTCCTCTCCCTTCCCTCTCCCTATTAGGATGGTATGTAAGTCCTAAATTCTGACCGCCTCTTTGTGTCATGTTCTGTGAACTCCCATACATCCGTGAATAAAAATCTGGTTTTTTCTCTTGCTAATCTGTCTTTGCTAAGTTTACTTTGCAGGCTGCAGATCACTGAATTAAGAGGGTAGAAGAAAAGTTTATCCTCCCCAACAATTGCTTCCCAATAATGTGGCCTTTGCAAAGCACAAAGAAATCTTAATATACAAGTCAGAATACGTTGGCCCTTATCTTACAACTCTGGAGAGACTCCCACTGTAATCAGAATGAAATTCAAACTGCGAATCCTACCAGATCTTCCCCTGCCTTTCTCTGCGGCCTCACGAGGCACCACACCTCTTCCTTCTCTCTGTGATCCAGTCATGTGGTCCGAGGCCCCTATGGCATGCTAAATTTGTCTTACTTTGGGACCCCTATACTCGCCAGTTCTTCCTGTTGAGAACATCTTTCCCCACTCTCCACATGTATCATTCCTTCTGACCCTCAGGATCTCACCTCCAACGTCACCTCCTCAGAAAGGACTTTGGATCACTCTATATGATGAAGGTTATCCACCATCCCACTGCCAGACCCCATTGTTCCCACTCTTAACCTCTGTTTCAAAGCAAGATGAGAATTAAAATAATTTTATAAAAATGCTTTTTAGTAACTTTCTAAAAAAAAGAATCTTAAGACTATCAACCCAACTTCTATTAGTTCATCATCTCTTTCCACTGTCAACTTCCTGTTTCCCCCATTCCCCCACTGCTAGATGAGAATATATGACAGATTTTTTTTAATTTTTTGAAGTATCCTCTCATAATTACTTATTAACCAAGATCTTTAAGAAATTGACTTCAGTAATAATGCATGAGTTGCAAAAGTCCATTTCCTTCCTTCCTTCCTTCCTT
>NW_003852411.1:20936020-20937419 GCF_000181295.1 Otolemur garnettii
GTAAAGGCTGCCTACTTTATTTATTATGTATCCCAACATAACATAACAAATGTTTGCCAAATTAATGAATGAAATTTTGAATTAACATCTAATATTTACCTAATATATTCCTTTAACTGGTGCATCACATATGTTATTTTACTTCTTTGAGGTTGCATTGTTCAAACAAGGGCATTAGCTTTGCATTTTGCTTATTTCTTTTACACACAGGTTTGCTGTGTATCTCTGCCACTTTCACTGCAGCCACCAATAACTAGAACTTGCCATATGGTTCCTTGGAAAAGGCTCTGCGCCAGTACCTCAGGGAGCACTAACTTAGATCCCACATCTGAGGTCCAGACTCCAAGCAGAAAAATATTCTCAGATGCCTTGCTCCATGTAAGACAGAGCAAAACAAAACCAAGCAAGCAGCATTGAAAAACATTCTGGATCTTAGACATCAAATAATCTTTCACAAACAACTTACTCAATACATGCCCAAGCCAACTTAGCTACGCCTACTCTGTATTTGTCTTGTAAATCCTTTACACAGCCATCCTCAATTCAAGCGCATGAGCAAAAACATCACAAATATGGTTTTATAATAAAAATGCAATCATCTTCTAATATTAAGAAAAGCAAAATAAATCATACAAACCTTAGTAAATCATTCCTAATCATAACTCCTCCATCTTATGCAAAAAAGTGCATGCTTTTCTTTAACTACAGAAATTCAGTTTTATTAGATATATTACAAGCTACAAGTTTATTATATATATAACAACATATCTGACATGTATAATTATATATATGTATACAATTATATATATATATGTTACAAGTTACGAGTTCAGGATACCCAGAAAAAGACAGCACTGACATAGAAGTAGCAAATGTTCATGGGTTGGTTAGGGATTCATTCAATACAATCATTTTCCTTCCTAATTAGTGGTGTGTGTAAAACAAAGGCTGCATCAAGGGTGGACACTATGGACAGGCTATCAAGCTTCACACACCTCATCTCTGCCCGTGAGGAGCAGACGGTAGCTTGGGGTAGGATGAACACAGATACACCAGTTAATGACGCACCCAGATGAACTGCATGACAGACACCCCAGTGCAGGGCTGGGGCAGTGCAAAGAGCAGGAGGGCTGGGGCAGCACACACATTCCCACGGGGACCGTTCTGAAGGCCTGACTTCTAAACATCCACCCACGTTAGTCTCGCTCACTCTGCACTTGCAGTGCATACACCTTCCTCAATCAGATAGTTTCTTCATATCACTCCTGTGACTTCTACCCTCTGCTACTACAGTCTCCAGGAAGTATTTAAGGGTATAACTCATCTTTTTAGTGGTTATACTGCAGTGTCTGATAGGTTAGAATACTCAAGCCTTTTTGCTAAGCCTTTTTTTTTTTTT
>NW_003852411.1:20937717-20944826 GCF_000181295.1 Otolemur garnettii
GCCTGTCTTGCATAGTCATACCTCATGCAAACATATGTACACCTGTCAGATACTCAGCATAACCCTTTTGGTGTAGAGACTGAGTCTTATGTAGATCTTTGTATACCCCTCAGAAACCTAAAGAAAAATAATAGCTTTTTTCTTCTTTTTTTTTCTTTTTTTGCAGTTTTTGGCCGGGGCTGGATTTGAACCCACCACCTCCAGCATATGGGGCTGTCGACCCACTCCTCTGAGCCACAGGTGCCACCCCAGAAAAATTATAGCTCTTCATGAGGAAAGGCACTCAATAAAAGTTTGTTAAGTGTTCTTTCTGCATTTACTTTTATGGGTACCCAACTTTAACAATTTCAGTAACAGACACAAAGTAATTAAAAGATTTATTTAAGGGCAAACAACAATTTAGATGGTAACTGACAATTTAAACAACTTTTTAAGATCACCCCTATAAATTACAATAGACATGGATCATGTTTAAATATGTTTATGTTTATTCTGAATTTTGCACTAGTGTGTGATCAGTGACAAGTCTCCATACTGGCAAATATGGGTATTAGTAGACATGTACATAGTAAAATGAAAATGTTAAAACAAAACAATGGAAAAGAATTACACATATCCTATAAACGTCAAGAAAAAAGGATTTAATGGAGAATGAGAGCAATAGGGTAAATGGACATTTAAAATGGATGGGGGAGGATGGGTGGAGGGAGAGTAATTGGTGGGACCACACCTATGGTGGGTACATGTGAAATTTACTCGGTGTAGAATATAAATGTCTTAACACAATAACTAGGAAAATGCCATGAAGGCTATGTTGACAGGTTTGATGAAAGCATTTCAAATTGTATGTAAAACTGGTACACTGTACACAATGATTGCATTAATGTACACAGCTATGATTTAATAAAAAATAAAATAATATGATTTAATAAAAATAAAATGGAAACTGCCATTGGCACACCTTAGACCAGTGGTTCTCAACCGTCCTAATGCCTCCTAATGCAGCAACCCTTTAATACAGTTCCTCATGTTGTGGTGACCTCCAACCATAAAATTATTTTCGATGCGACTTCATAACTGTAATTTTGCTACTGTTATGAATTGTAATGTAAATATCTAATATGCAGGATGTATTTTCATTGTTACAAAGGGGTCACAACCCACAGGTTGAGAACCATTGCCTTAGACTAAAGACCCTCCCAATGACTGAGTCTCTCAAATTGCTGTCAACATGTCAAAAGTCCTATTTTTATAACACTTGTAAAGTATTGTAGAACCCCAAATTTCTATACAATACAACAGTAAAAACATAAGTGACAGAGAGACAATTCCATCCAGTACGTTAATAATTCAGAGGTTTAAAAAAAATCAGGTCTCCTTAAATGTTAGCCAAGATGAGCAACAGGAAAACCACTGAAACATGGTCCAAAGGACACACATTGGCAGCTCTCTGCTGTGTGGCACGCTGCAGACCCTCAAAATCTATTTAATGAACAGAGGAATGAGTGAATGGATGTGAAAACATGAAGATAAAAAACCGCAAAACTAATACACTGTGGGAAAATCATGGTGAAAAATCCCACCGGGCTTTAAGGAGACTGTTAACAGTAAACTAACATAATTAACTTAAAAAAATATTTAACATGAATTTAGTTCGCTCTGAAAAACAAACCCCTGCAGTTAGTACAAAACCATCTTATAAATCAGCAGAGTAACTCAGTTATGCCCTATTCTTGTAGTGTCCAGACATCCCGACAACCAGCTGCTTAAACTTATTCCCCGTATCATTCAACAATAGATGAAATAACCCGTCCTGCATTGCTGGCCAAGTGACCACTGATTAAGATCTTACCGGGAGGAAGACAGTTTATGGCAAGAGGTAAAGCATGCCCCACCCCCCTCGACCTTATCCCTCCTCACCTTACCTCCACCCTCCACCCCGCACCCAAGAAAGAGAAGACAGAGATAACTTACCCAACAAATGCAAATACAGGGGACGTCTGTGGTCTATGACATACATCAATATTAGAGGTCCAAAGGGAAACAATGAGAGGTGGGTAAATAGTAATTATTAGTTAACTACAGATCTAAGCATGATATAACACAAGTATATTCATTTACCTCATTCTAAAAAAAACCTCACACCTCTTTCTCTTAGATTTAAACAAGTATTGACAGCTCTACAGCTTATCTTTTAGTCCTCTTCAATAATTGTTTCAAGACAACCCATTTTTGTTGCTTGTTTAGAGATAGAGTCTCGCTAGGTGCCCAAGCTGGAGTGCAGGGGCTATTCACAGGCGCAATCATAGCTCACTACAGCTGGGATCTCCTGGCCTCAAGACATCCTCCTACCTCAGCCTCCACAAGTAGCTGGGACTACAGGCATGTGTGACCATATCCAGTGTGAGGCAACTCATTTTCTTTAAAGTGGGAGTGGGGGAGGGGAAAGAAAGAGAAGTCCTGAAATTAGAGAACGTGTTATCTCGCTTTCATCCGACCTGTATACGCAGACATAATTCTGAGTAGACACTGCATGGACCAAGGAGGTTACTAAGACAAGAAAACTGTAATTTTTGGTTTGAAAACTTGAGGCAGCTACAAACTTTCTCCTAAAATAGACCAGGGACAAACAGACCTGAAATACAACAAATTATCACCAACTCAAAAGTCACCTGAACCTCACCATGGTGAGTGGTAATTCTAGTGAAATACATTGTTTCTTTGTTTACTTTGAGGAGAAACACAATACCTGTGATGTAGTCATTTCCCTCCAAAATGGAAATGTATGTGTTGGTAAAAGCAGTCATCTAACTGTGGGTCAGGTTGCTAAAAACAGCTCCTTAACTTGTGTCAAATATTGAGACTTGAGTGAAAATTGTTCTCAACTTTATATTGGAAAGTACGTAACTGAGCTACTAGAATTTCGAGTCTATTAATAAACGCCTAGCCAATGCTAAAGCTAAGGAAAAATGGGAGACAAGAAAATGGGTAAAAATAACAGTTTCAAAGTGTTGGCATAAAAAAAAAAGGCAAAAAGAAATGAAGATAACTAGTAATTCACAGTGGGATCCCAATAGCCACGCTTAAAATAAAGAGAAATTGAACTTCTTGAGTTATACAAATATTAAAAGAGCCGTGACCTGGAAAACACAAATCAGAGTTAAAGTAGGTCTGAATGAAAGTCCCAGATACCAATTACCCTTTTTCCCCACAAAAACTAGATTTTTAAGATTTCAGAAAGGGAACAATTTTGACCTCTCAATGAAATAGGTCACAAAGTCCTACCTTAATACATGTGTGTAGCATCTGCATTAAACCCATTGAATACATCAAGTTTTTCTTCCTAGGACCTTTTCAGATTCATTTACTAATAACATTGCATCCAGTAACCAAAGAAAAATACCCCAAAGTACTCCCCACAAAGACAAATACCTTTCATCTGTTCCATGCTACTGAGCCTAAAACTTTTTGGAAAAGCCAACATTCCCATTATCCAAGTTGCCCACCAAATACATTCCAATTTATTTTTAACAGTTCAATTTTCCAGAATTAAAATTGGGTGCTTGATAACTGTGACATTCCCTAGGTCAATAGAAATCCCAAGACTTATTAGAAATCAAGAGGAGAAGCCCAGGTCCCAGGGACAGAGGATACACACCACATGTTGTTACAGACATTTCAGTGGAAGGGAGTTCGTGTCAATGTTTACACCTAGAAGGTGGGTTGGTTACATTACGACAAAACCTGATGTTTAGAATCTCAACCCCTGATAGTGTACAAAGATCCTCACGTTCCTGAAAAGCTGTGGCCAGGGCTGATGATGTCTCAGCTAGAGGCCCTGGCCAGACAGCACAGTTTAACATGGAGTGAGTGCCTGGCATGTTCAAAGCACGGTGCTTAGATTGCTATGCAAACTCTGCAGCCAAACATTGAGACAAGTATAAAAATAATGCTGTACCATTTCCCCCCACTACCCTGGAAAATTATTCTAGTAAAAGGAACAAGGAGAAGTATTTAGAAAAAAAAAAAAGATGACAACAGTGAAAGAATTAGATAAAACTGTTCAGAGTGTTCCCCAAAACATGACTCGAAGACCAACAGCTTTAGGAGTACCTGGCAGTCAGTCATACTTTAAAATGCAGATCCCTGGGCCTATCCCAGACCTACTGAACCAAAAGCTCTGAAGCCCAGGAATCTGCACCTTTGAGATGGTCCCCAGTGCATCTTATACACATTAAAATTTAGAGATAGGCTCCGTGCCCATAGCACAGTGGTTATGGCACCAGCCATATGCATCAAGATTGGCAGGTTCGAACCTGGCCTGGGCCAGGTAAACAACAATGACAACTGCAACAAAAAAATACTAGTCCCAGCTACTTGGGAGGCTGAAGCAAGAGAATCACTTGAGCCCAAAAGTTGGAAGATGTTGTGAGCTGTGACACTACAGCACTCTACCCAGGGCAACATAGTGAGACTCTGTGTCAAAATAATAATAATAAAATAAAATTTAGAAATAACTATATTCAAGGGACTTTAAAACATGAGTATTTAACCCACATGTTATATGGAAAGGAATAGGGAATAGCACTGAAGCAGAACAAGGTCAAGCAGCAGTTAAAGTGTTTTGCTGGGACACAGTGGCTCACCCTGTAATCTTAGCACCTAGGGTGGCCAACACAGGAGGATTGCTTATGGCCAGGAGTTGGAGACCAGCCTGAGAAAGCGCAAAACCCCATCTCTACAAAAAATAGAAAAATTAGACAGGTGTGGTGTGGTGCACCTGTAGTCCCAGCCACTTAGGAGGCTGAGGCAGATAGATTACTTGAGCCCAGGAGTTCAAGGCTGCAGTGAGCTATGATGATGCCACTGCACTCTAGCCATGACAACAGAATGAGACTCTGGCTAAAAAAAAAGAATACTTCTGCAATTTGTAGTTACCCTTAACTTTTCCATTTTGTAATTTTCTAATTTTTAATATCTTCCTTTCTTACACTAATGTCATTGATATAAAACGGAGTTAACAATATAATAACATTTAGGGAAATACTTTAACAGAGAAAAATTTTGCAGAAGACAAAACCATTTGTCCTTAACCATGACCTACAGGCTTCACTAATGTAAATCCTTAACAAGACTAATCTTTAATGCAAAGAGTGACTAGGATTTTAGGGTCAAAAAGTGACCTTCTCCTTTGTGGGCGTATCAAATTCCAAGTGGATCATTTATTAAAGTAGTGACACTTTAAAATATATTTTTAAAATGCTTGTTAGTTCATAAAAAAATATTACACTCACATACATTTGTTTTCTAAGTGTCACAACGTGATTTGACCAGCAAACAGTAAGATCAGAGAGGAACTTTTTTTTGGCTTGCTTTAGAGACTAACATAGCAGCAGGTGGAGACAACCAGTTAAATATTACTAAATGGGCATTGTTTTGGAAATTAGACAGTAGTTATGAATTAACCAAATAATCCTACATTTAATCTTCATATATTCATGCTCCTTCACATAAAAAATACCCTACAAAAATAAGCAGTATGTCCTGCAAATCTAAAAGCAAGCATTCAGAGTTTCCTCTTTTTAAAAATCCAATAATAACAGTATCACACAGAAAATGGTAACAATCCCTGCTCTGGCCAACATTGTGGCTTTGGATAAATTGATTAACCTTACTGGATCTCCTCTAAAATAAGAATCATAAAGCTATCTCAGAAGGTTTTTGTAAGGATTACATAAAAATATTATCAAAATGTGCAGTGCCGGCTGGTCCAAGTGCAATGGTGTTTACAACTAATTGATCACAACCAGGTACAGACGCACTTGACTAGCCTGGAAAAAAAAAAAATGTGCAGTGCTGATAATGCTGATTATGCTCAAAACATGGTAGCTGTTTATTATTTTAGTTTCTTACATTGAACCTGTGCTAGGCCTACTAGTCCCTTTATAAGAGCTTCTAGGGTTACGGCAGGAAAATCACTATATTAGAACACTAAGTACCCACATGGTTCTGGATATGCACTATGTGCTCTGATATCCCGTGCCTCTGGACCCAAGTCCCACCACAGCCCCAAGTCCAACCTTGCCCAGGTTCTTAGTGCCTGTGGATGCTAGCTCGGAACTCCTGAGTCAAAGGCATGTCCCTCTGTCAAAATTAAAGCTGGAAGCCCTCCTTGATTAGAAACAGAAACTAATATGCATCACTGGGATTTTAAGATGGCAAAAGCTAATCAAAGAAAGTCAAGAGAAACAGAGTCACTCTCCTTATTTTATGCTAACTAGTATATCTTTGATTCCATGTTTTGACAATGACTGATAGATGTGTATGTGGAGAATGTATATGTGTAAATAACCTAAATAATGGAATTACTTCACTGATAGAATAAAAGAATACGTTGCTATAATCAAGTACACCTTAGGAATCCAAAGATCCTTAAATGAGAAATTTATGAAAGTAAATGTGAACATATCAAAGAGCTTCTCAATGATTATCTCAATAAATGCCAAAATGGCAGTCAATAAAATTACACACCTAAAGCAAGCAGACAGCCCTCAGAATGAGAGAAGGTATTTGTAGGTTATGTCTCCAAAAAACATTTGATAACTAGAATTCACAGAGAACTCAAACATATTAGCAAGAAAAGAACAAGTGAGCCCATCTCATTGTGGGCAAAAGATTTGAATAGAAACTTCTCTGAAGAAGACAGGTGCATGGTCTATAGACACACGAAAAAATGCTCATCATCCTTAAGCATCAGAAAATGCAAAACTACTTTGAGATATCATCTAGCTCTAGTAACATCAGCCCACATAACAAAATCCCAAAACCTTAGATATTGGTGTGGATGTGGAGAAAAGGGAACACTCCTGCACTGCTGGTATCAATGCAAACTAATATGTTCCTTTTAGAAAGAAGTTTGGAGATCACTTAGGGATCTGAAAATAGACCCGCTATTCGATCCTGCAATTCCTCTACTAGGTATATATCCAAAAGACCAAAAGTCACATTATAGGGGCGGCACCTGTGGCTCAAAGGAGTAAGGCGCCAGCCCCATATGCCAAAGGTGGCGGGTTCAGACACAGCCCTGGCCCAAAGCTGCAAAAAAAAAA
>NW_003852411.1:20945250-20946961 GCF_000181295.1 Otolemur garnettii
AGGGAGGGGGGACGTTGGCAGGAGGGAGGGCAATGGGTCAGACCACAACTATGGTGCATTTTACAAGCATACATGTCAAATCTACTAAATGTAGAGTATAAATGTCTTAACACAATAATTAAGAAAGTGCTGTGAAAGCTATGTTAACCAGTTTGTTGTAAGTATTTCAAATTGTATATAAAACCAGCACATTGTACTCCATAAATGCATTAATGTACACAGCTATGATTTAATTAAAAAATACAATACAATACAATAAAATTATACACCCATTTATTATGCTTTAAAATCTTTTAAAAAATTAGGAACAAAGCAGTTCCTTACCAGGACAAACAGTAAATAACACATGCATAGCTTAACATAAGAGCCATTTTCATCAGAACTTGGAACAAAGCATCATTGTGGAAGTCCTAGCCAATGTACCAAGATGTCTAAGAAAAAGGAGAGACATGGCTGACAAAACTGAGAAGTGAAAATGATCCCTGTCAGCAGATACCTTGTCTCCTACTTCCTAGAGGAAATAAAATCATCAAATGAGGAATTCCTTTACTCTCTTTTACTAAACACACAGGCTTATCTCAGCTTCCCCATATTTTCTGCTTTCCATCTGGCTACAACAGAAGAGGTGTTTCTCCATCCTCCTTGTATATAAAGGGATGATCCTAATCCACTCTTCACTCCCTCAATCATTCTACCCTTTCTTTCTCTTACATTTGGTGGCCCTATTTTCAGTCTCTAACCCTATCATGTTCCATTTCAACCCTATCATGTCCCTGTCCCACAAGACCCCCCCAATCAGCTTTCTTATTGTTTCAGCAACAGTAGCTCTCCTTACCCCATCTTCTACAATCCACCTCACTCACCCCACCTCTTGCCCTATTGGCCTGCTTCTCAAACTTCAAACACAGAAGCTGCCTCCATTTGAAACCTTCTAACTTCCTTCTATCTATACAAATATCCCCATGGCTTGAAGGATCACTTTCTTCATTGCCCAGTGTTCTGTATATTTGTTTTGTTTATTGTTGGTTTCTCCCAATTAGAAAGTAAACCCCATGATGACAGTGATATTTGCCTGGCACAAAGCAGTCATTCAATAAATATTCATTGAATAAATCAATCGAAAGAAGTCCCAATGAGTATCTAAAGGCACAGGCAAACTGTACCAACATTGGGCACACACCCCAGCTTGCTTCTTCCTACAATTTATGGGTACTCCAGCCACCTAAGGCTATGGTCATATGGAATTTCTGTACAAGAAAATTCACTTAGTAGACGAAACAATAAGCCCAGTTATCAGCAGGCATCAGCTACAGTAGAGTGTTATAGTGCAAAAGTCTCATTCTAAAGCACCTGAAGGATTACCAAAACCGGAAGACTTCCTTGAGTAAAGAATTTCTAGTTTAATTGGAACAAAAGAGGTAGAGTGTATTGTAGGGTCCCCCACTGATTAACAAGAGTAAAGAAAGAATGGGTAAGGACTTAAAAGACATAACACAAGGGGGTGGAGCCAAGATGGAGGACTGCAGCCAGCTTTTTACAGAAGCTCCCGTCCAGAAAGAGGCTGAAAGGACAGAAGCTTAGCAAATTAGCTGATGGTTTGGAGCAGAGACAAGAGAGAAGATTGAAGAGCGCACTTCAACCTTCCTGAGGCAAGCTGTGACCCCAAAAATACAACCAAAAGGTACAAAATCCACCACCAAGCGGACGGGAG
>NW_003852411.1:20954130-20966534 GCF_000181295.1 Otolemur garnettii
TTTTAAAGCAATAACTGAGAAAATGACATGAAGGCTGTGTTGACCAGTTTGATGGAAGTATTTCAGATTGCATGTGAAAACCTCACACTGTACCCCAGAAGTGCATTAATGTACATAGTTACCATTCAATAAAAAAAAAAGAGAGAGAGAGAAAAGACATAACACAAAAGAGTATGAGGAGAAAGTAAGGAGCTCACTATATAAGAATATAAAGACATAACACAAAAGAGTATGAGGAGAAAGTAAGGAGCTCACTATATAAGAATATTTTTCCCAGGTCTATACTCACCAAAAGGTCCTCACTGCAAAGAAGCTTATTAATATTCTGCTCAAGTCTCTTTCCTCAGCCATCTCGGTATTTGCATGATAAGCACTTATTGAATAAATTAAGAAATGCAGATGACATGACTGTATAACTAAAATACTCAAGAGAATCAATTTAAAACATTTTAATCTGCCAAATGCAGAATAAGATGGTTAATTAAAACCAAAATTTACAAAGCAGCAGTTTTTACATAGATCAGCAATGAGGAATTTGAAAACATAGTTTTAAAATAACCTATGTAACCTATAAGAACAACAAAAATAGATACCAATTATGAATACCCTAACTAGAAATGCATGGACACTAAAAATTTTGCCAAGAAACAGAAAAAAATATTAAACAAATGAAAAATGATATAATATAGCCCTTGGATTGGAAAAAATAAGACAAATGATTTCCTAACAAATTAATAGGTTTAAAATAATTCTAGTGGCAATAGTTTTGTCTTTACAAATTTTTTCTAGACTTTTCCACACAAATAGAACAGAGCCTGAAATAAAATTAAGTAATGAGGAGAGGACTACAGCCTTGACAGATAAGACATTGATATAAGCTTCCCCCATTCAGGGCTGGATAGAGATCTCCATTTTCTAGGCCTAGGGTGAGCTCACAAATTAGTCTCTTCACAGACCCCCACCTCTAGGCACAAACTGGTCCTTTCTGGGCTGCATTCTCTGTGCTCAAGCAAGGTCACGAAAAAGGCAGCCTGATCAGCATCTCATCTGGGCAGCCTGATCAATTCTCATCTCCAATTCCTCCTGGAGTAGGGAACACACACCCTAATGTATTGCCTGGGGCTAAGGATTTCAAGGACTAAATTCCTTTAGGATTATTTTCTGCCTGCAGTCCCTGGCCAACTGTGACATATTCCAGACATACATTCCCCAAACCCCCTTGACTGTAGGATAGGAAAAGCAAATTAGAAACCCCTAGACAGAAGGTCCACATGGGCTTCCTACCTGGGTTCCCCCTTCCATTGTCTGAGGCTATGTTCTCCCTCTTTCTTTTATCTATTTCTTTATCTATCAATAAACTATCCTTTTGCTTACTCGTGTGGTCTATGACTTCATTCTTCAGATCCCAAGATCAAGGACCTGACACAGAAAGAAATTCCAGCTACAATATTAAAGTAAATTATAATCCACAAAAGTAAAATACTGTGTTATTGTTATAAAGAAACAAAGATATTCAGAAATAGATTATGGTAGTTATAGGAATGAAATATAAGATAAAGAAGACAGCTTGAGAAAAATTATTTTAATATACATGAAAACAAATTTGAGATAAAGGACTAAAAGTGAAAATATCTTAAAAGCATGAAAAAGAAGAAAATTGTGCTAATTATGCACTTTTCTTTAAATCCAAGTGTATGGATTTCATAACCTTGAAGAGTAAACTGAGCACATGTAGTAAGAATAAGAGTAAGTCCAGCAAGGGCTGAGATGACACAGCTGGTCTCGCCAATTTAGGTCCTACATGAATTTCACCTCATGTCCTCCATCCTTGCTCTGTAAATTTGGCTTTAACCTAAAAGTGCGTATCTTGAGTAGTTTAGGGTAATTGATTTAGGAGAGATTAACTTTTTCAACTGAAACTTTGTTATATGGGTCATGGGTTATGTATACTATTGTTTATTATAGGTAATGGGTTGTGGTCATTACTGTTGCTTAAGATAAATGTTAACTATTGTTGTTTAAGACAAGGATTAATATGGTTCTTGCGTTTAACTTTTACGTATACAACTGTGATTTTGGAAATGGAAGAACAGAATAGTCTTGGAGAGGCTACTCTCATAGTTCTCCAGAATTACTGGCCTTCTGTTGGTGGACCTATCCCCATCTCTGCATATTGGCTGACAGTGACAGGTAGCCAGACACTGTTCATCCAACAACAAAATTTCTACATATTAAAATCTATATAATGAAAATATAAATCACCAGAAGAACACAGATTTTTGTCCCAGTCACTTCTATATCTTTAGGCAGGGCTTAGAAGATTTTAGACTTATAAATAATTCATTCTTTTCAAATGATAGCACTTGAATCCATTCTTTCAAATCAAACTTAGTACAGATTTTATAATAGTAATAAAAAAATGGTTAAAAATATCTACAATTTCTCCAAAGAAGTCAGCTGGGATTCTGACAGGAATTACATTTAATTTGTAGATCATTTGGGGGAGTGTTACCACTGTTAAAACTTCCCATTAATGAACATGGCATTTTTTTCCCCAAATATTTAGATCTTCTCAAATTTCTTTCAACAATGATTAATAGTTTTTAAAAGTATGAATTTTGGATTTCTTTTATTAAATTTATTTCTAAGTGGTATATTCTTTTTGATGCTATTATAAATAAAATTATTTCCTTAATTTCTTTTTTGTATTGTTCATTGCAAGTGCATAGAGATAAAATTGATTTTTGTGTATCATTTATTAGTTTGCTAAAATCATTTATTCCTTCTATTAGTCATTTACTGGATTCTTTAGAATCTTCTATATATATGATCATATCATCTGCAAAAAGAGATAATTATACTTCTTCTTTTCCAATATGGATGCCTTTTCTTTCTTTCTTTTCCCCAATCACCCTGGGTAGACTTCCTGTACAAAACTGAACAGGTGGCAAGAATGGACATCCTATATTGTTCCTGATCTTAGAGGTAAAAGCATGCAGTCCTCCACCACTAAGCATGTTAGCTGGTGTTTCTCACAGATGCCTTTATCAGGTTGAGAAAGTTCCCCTCTATTCTTAGTTCACTAACTTAGGAGTTTTCAACATGAGTGGGTACTGGATTTTGTCAAATCCTTTTTCTGAGTCTACTGAAATGATCTTCTGATTTTTTTAATTTCCATTGATATGATGCATTACATTAAATGATATTCAGATCTTAACTCAATCTTGCATTCCTGGGATAAAACAAGCTCTAAATATAGAATTTCAAGGGACCTAGGATAGCCAAAAACAATCTTAAAAAAGAACAAAGTGGAAAGACTCTCAATTTTAAAACTTATTACAAAGCAAGGGTAATTAAGATAGTGTGATACAGGCACAAGTATAGATGTATAGACCACTGAACAGAATTGAGGATCCAAAAATAAACTCATATATTTATGGTCAACAGATTTTTTAACAAAGATGCCTAGATCATACAATGGGGAAAGAATAGACTTTTCAACAAATGGTGTGGGACTACTGGATATCCACATGCAGAAAATAAAGTTAAACATTTATCTCATTAAAAAATTAACTCTATCAAGGACCTCAACCTAAGAGCAAACTATAAATCTCTTAGCAAAAAAGCATAAAATAAAACTTCATAACCCTGGTTTTGGCAAAAGATCCTTAGATGTAACACCAAAATCATCAGAAATGAAAGAAAAAGTAGGTAAATTAGACTTCATCATAATTAAAAACTTTTGTGCTTCAAAGGGCACCACCGGGAGGGAGAGGGATTCGAGGGTTCACTTCTGTGGTTCATCTTGCAAGGGTACAAGTGAATCTTTATATGAGTAGAATATGAATGTTTTGACATAATAACTAAGAAAGTTACATGAAGGCTATGTTAACCAGTTTGATGGAAGTGTCTTGGATTATGTATGAAAACACCACACTGTACCCCCAAAGTGCATCAATGTACACAGTTACCATTCAATAAAAAAAAAAAAAAAAAAAAAAAAAAAAAAGGGCACCACCAAAAAAGTAAAAATATAGCCTATAGAATGGGAAAAAATAGCAAATTATATATCTAAAATGGGATTTATATCGAATACATAAAAATCTCTTACAATTAATAATAAAAAAAGCAAAAAATGATTTTTTGGTTATTGTTGACAAAGTCTCAATTTGTCACCCTCGGTAGAGTGGTATCATAGCTCACATCAACCTCAAACTCTTGGACTTAAGCGATTCTCTTGCCTTAGCCTCCCAAGTAGCTGAGACTACAGGCGCCCACCACAATGCCCAGCTACTTTATTTATTTATTTATTTATTTATTTATTTATTTTTGAGACAGAGTCTCACTGTGTCACCCTTGGCAGAGTGCCATGGCATCACAGCTCACAGCAACCTCAAACTCTTGGGCTTAAGAGATTCTCTTGCCTTAGCCTCCCAAGTAGCTGGGACCATAGGCATCTATCACAACACCCAGCTATTTTTTTGTTGTAGTTGCCATTGTTGTTTGGGTAGGCCCAGGCCAGGCTCAAACCTGTAAGTCCCAGAATATGTGGTTGGTGCCCTAGCTGCTGAGCTACAGGTGCCCCCAACTATTTTGAGAGATGGGGTCTCACTCTTGCTCAGGCTGGTCTCAAACCCACCGGCTCAGACAATCCACTCGCCTCAAGCCTCCCCAAGTGCTGGGATTTACCGGCATAGGCCACTGCGCCCAGCCAAAATATGTAATTTTTAATGGGCAAAGGAGATGAATAGATATTTATCTAAAAAAGATATACTAATGATCATTAAGCACATGAAAAGATGTTCAATATCATTAGTCATTAAAAAAACTCAAGTCAAAACTACAATGAAATACACCTCTTCATACCCATGAAGAGTGTTGGGGAGAACGTAGAAATATTAGAACCCTCATACACTGCAGGTAGCAATGTAAAATGATACAACTACTTTGACAAACAGTCTATTAGTTCCTTGAACATAGAGTTCTATTAAACATAGAGCTACTATATGGTTCAGCCATTACACTCTAGCATATATTTCCAAGAGAAATTAAAACACATGTCCACACACAAAAACATATGTGTATGAATCTTTACAGCAAAATTATTCATAATAACTAAAGGGTAGAAACAACCCAAGTGCCCCTCAGTTGATGGGTGGATAAACAAAACGTGATCTATCCAGACAATGGAGTATTACTGAGCCATAAAAGAAATGAAGTTCTGGCTCGGCGCCTATAGCTCAGCAGCTAGGACATCAGCCACACGCACCAGAGCTGGTGAGTTCAAACTCAGCCTAAGCCTGCCAAACAACAATGACAACGACAACCAGCTACTTGGGAGGCTGAGGCAAGAGAATCACTTAAGCCCAAGAGTTTGAGGCTGCTGTGAGCTGTGATGCACTCTACTGAGGGCGACATAGTAAGATTCTGTCTCAAAAAAAAAAAAAAAGAAAGAAAGAAAAAGAAATGAAGTTCTAACACAAGCTACAGTATGAATGAACCTTGAAAACACTGTTAAGTGAAAAGAGCCAATTACAAGAGACCACATATTATATAAGTCTATGCGTATGAAATGTCCAGAATAAGGACCTCTGTAGGGACAGGATATAGGTTATTAGTGCCTACGGGAGAGTGAAACCGCATAGGGCTTCTTTGGAGAGTGAGGAAAAAGTTCTAAAGCTGATCGTGAAAAGACTAAATCTGTGGAATTGCAAACTTTACTTGGCTGAATTATATGGTATATAATCTGTATCTCAAAAAAGTTGTGAAAAATATTTGCAATTCATGAAGCATGAATGTTATGAGTGCTTAACTGTAAAGCAAAGAAACTGAAAAATAGAAAAACATAGTAAAGTCCCCCCCTAAAGAAATGGGAAAACATAAAAGCGGACAATTCATAAAAGAAATACAAGTGGCAGGCGGCGCCTGTGGCTCAAAGGAGTAGGGCGGCAGCCCCACATACCAGAGGTGGCAGGTTCAAACCCGCCCCAGCCAAAAAAAAGACAAAAGAAATACAATGGCAAATAAACATAGTAAAGAGCTTAACTAGTCACTGAAATAAAATGAAAACAAAGCATCCTTTGCCTAGCAAATGAGTATGGTGTTCCAGAGAGAGACAAGCACAGACATTAGCTATAAATATAAATTAGATACACAGGCGCACACACACACACATACATACAGATACTAGATGACTGTTAGATTTTTGACTTTAAAAATCCCAGAGCACAGCTCGGCGCCTGTAGCTCAGTGAGTAGGGCGCCAGCCACATACACCGAGGCTGGAGGGTTTGAGCCTGGCCCGGGCCTGCTAAACAACAATGACAACTGCAACAAAAAAATAGCCTGGCACTGTGGCAGGCTCCTGTACTTAGGAGGCTGAAGCAAGAGAATTGCCTGAGCCAAAGAATTTGAGGTTGCTGTGAGCTGTGATGCTACAGTACTCTACTGAGGGCGACTTAGTGAGACCCTGTCTCTGAAAAAAAAGAAAAAAACTCCAAGCACATGCACATGCACGCAAACACACACCCACACACACATATATAGGAAGGAAATATACCAAAGGAGTATTAGTGCGTATGCTGTTCCACAAAATCATCTAGAAGGACTACAGAGAGCAAAGATTTCATGGGCATACAAAATAATAGTTGTTTTTGAAAACTATATGCAGATGTGATTTGCTAATGTAATCAAAAGAACTAAAAGAGCAATGAAGTAGGGAATATTCTGGAGAGAAATGTAGGCAGCTGCCCACACCCGAGAGATCACAAAAACATTCCTGTTGGTACAACCCGATAACAAGGCAGAGAGGAGACAGGTGCCGTGGGATGGTCTCATCTGTGCAGTCAGCATCCTCCCTCATTACCTGCTTTGGAAGTAACAAGCTGCAGCACAAGAGGTCGTCTTGTTACAATGCCCGACCCTCGAGGGAGAAAGTCCCTAGAAAAATAAGAAAAGAAAATGTTAAGGCATTAAGGAATTCTGATCAGCTACAAATTGATAGGTCAAGTTCCACAGTACTTCTCCTAATTCCCAATCTTTCAATGTATCTAAATAATTCTAGATCCATCTTATAAGAAAAGCATTTGTAAAGTTTTTTCCAAAAAAAAAAAAAAAAAAAGTATAAGGAGGGCCCTATCTTGGCTATTAATGCATAGAAATTATAATAATGCATTTGTAAAGTTTTTTCCAAAAAAAAAAAAAAAAAACAAAGTATAAGGAGGGCCCTATCTTGGCTATTAATGCATAGAAATTATAATAATGCATGTAAATTATAATAAAGACCTCACTGGAATGTGTCATTCATTCATTTAACTAGAATAAATGACAGTTTGCATTAAGTTTCTGTGTATTATCAGTTCATTTTGATTTTCAGGGAATCAGTGTTAATAAAAACATTTGATACTGAAATTAATCCTTAAAGTCTTTCTGTTGATTAAACAATGCAGCACTCTCTCTGGCCTTAAGATCAAAACTAGCACTATCAAATACAGACCAACAGACACATTAGACCAGTGGTTCTCAACCTTCCTAATGCCGCAGCCCTTTAATACGGTTCCTGTGGGTCGCGACCCACAGGTTAAGAACCGCTGCATTAGACTGTATCTTCTAAATGTACCAAAAATTTTCTCTAAAAAAGGATGCATAAAATGTGTTATAAAGTAGAAGAAAATGTTGTGTCTAGAGAAATTAATAGCAAGAAAAAAAATTACAACTTGAGTTTTGTTTCATCTTACTCCTGATAAGTGGGGGTTTTGATAAACAAAGATCGTATTTTAAGTGCCATATTAATATACAGACTAATACAACTACAGCAAAGAAAGTACTACATAAAATTCCATCTGCAAAGCCACATAAATTATTACTAATTCTGCAATGTCAAAGATACCATAAACATGCCAATATCACAGTTTTTATACCTTTGGATGCCCCACGATTTTTAGAAGCATCATCATAGAATTCCATGCAAAGTGAACTTTTCACTCAACATCAGTGTTTCTCCAAAAGCGGTTCCAGGACCACCAGAAAGCGTTATCCCTGCAGATATCCAGGCCCCACCCTGAAGCTACAGATTCATAATATTCAGATGTGTGCCATCCATACTTTTAACAAGCTCCCAGGAGATTCTGATCCTCACCAAGGTTTGAAAAACACTGGCCTCAAGTCAGGATATGTTACTCAACAATTCAGTGGGTGATAATGGTGCGGGGCATGCTGTGAGTTCTGCAGGAAATTTGGCAGAACAGACCTTCAACACAGATGGGGTTTTAATGAACAGCAGCTTATAAAATAGGCAAAGCCCAGAGAGAATGTTCCAAAACCCAAGCCTGTACCAGCACTGATACTTCGGAATAAAGAGTCACAGAGATAAAACTAAGCAAAACGTCCCCTCCTACAACTAATTTATTTTCCAAGTGCCACTGTACATACAGTCTGACAGCAAAAGGAACACTAAACAGCCCCTTCACTAGGTTAATGAATTTTCTCCCTAACTCCAAGGTTCATGTTCATTTAGAATAGTCACTGCGTGAGACTACAACAGAGAATAGTGAAACTACAGATTTGCACTTGCTCTTTAAAATTACACCTGAAATAAATATTATTTATTCATCCCAAAAGATTCACTGAAGCCGGTCATCCTAATAGTCTGGGAGATCAAGGAGGGTGAATGGCTTGAGATCAGGAGTTCAAGAGCAGCCTGGGCAAGAGTGAGACTCCATCTCTACTAAAAATAGAAAAACTAGCCAGGCTTTGTGGTGGGCACCTGTAGTCCCAGCTACTCAGGAGGCTAAAGCAAAAGGATCACTTAAGCCCAAGAGTTTGAGGTTGCTGGGAGGTATGATGAAGCCACAGCACTCAACCCAGGGTGACAGAGTAAGACTCTGTTTCAAAAAAAAAAAAATTCCCTGAGACACTATAAGAAGTGCTAGGGAGACGCTGTGGGTGTGGATTCATTGCAGGTAGACAACAGGAGTCTAGGATCTAATGGGCACATAAAGACATGCACAGAAAACCATTAAAGAAGGGAACAGATGAACTACATCAGAGCTCAGAAAAGAAAGACAAATACTCTGCTCCTGATGTTATGACTATAGCTAAGAATATATAACAAAGTACATAGACTTTTAATGTTCTCCAGGACTACATTAGAATAATTGCTAGTTTAAACAGTTTCAATAAATCAAAAGGAGCAAAGCATCCACTCTATGCTTATAACCAGAAGGGAAGAGGTTAATTTGAAAACCAAAATGAATACAGGGCAAACAAAACAGAACTCCAGAGTTAAGAGCCTCAGGGAATCTGAGCTGTGAGGACCGTGAGTGGGATGTTAGGATGTAGGGATGCCAGTGAGAAATGATGAACGGCCATTTAACAAAGCAATGAAACAGCTTCTTTAAAAACAGAAAGGTAGAGAAAGAAGAAAGGAGGAAAACAAGAAAGAAACATACAAAGTTGTGATTTAATAAAAATTAATTAATAAAAAAAAGAAAAAAAGAAAGAAAAGAGGTCAAGAGGTCACTTAATGCCTTCATGGTGGGACCTGTTTTTGACTCACACTTGTGACCATACTTTTGTAATGTAGATTTATAACAATTCCTTTGAACATTACTAAGGCAAAATAGAATATATCAAACAATTTGTATAGCAAATAATTATTATGGGTTTGGCTGCAAAGTAAACCCACAGACGCATCTAATACTTCTCTCTACTTTTAATTAATTTATTTAGAGATATCGCTAGACTGTGTTGGTGCCATCATAGCTCAGGGCCACCTCAGACTCCTGGGCTCAAGGAATCCTCCTGCCTCAGCTTCTCAAAGTGTGGGGATTATAGGTGGGAGCCACGGTGCCCAGCCCTCTCTACCTACTTTTTTATTAAGCCAACAGAACTATGCATTAAGAGCAATAAACGGATTCAGGTATAAAACCCCTCTCTTACTAACTCATCCTTACAGGGTCCCTTCACGGCTCTCCCAGCACCACCTCTCCCACACTCACACTCATCAGAAGTCAAAAGACTTGACAGCCAAGTCTTGCTGTTCGGAAGTCTCCCCGTTTCACAGGAATCTCCGAACTGCAACAAAGCCCTAGAGAGAAACTTCTCTCTTCTGAAGAGTGAGCGGCTAGTTTGACATGGTAAAGGAACATCTCATTCTGATGACCCAGGGAAAAGAAAAACATATACATACATCTCCCAAAACCCCACACACGCCTATTGCATGAACTAAGAAGATGCGCCTTTGAACCACAGAGAACCTTGTTTTAAATACCATCTCTACCACCGAATGGGCAAAATTCTCTGTGCACCTCAGTTTCTTTTACCACTAAACTGAGAGAATCCTAACTATACCCCCAAATTGTAGGGATCAAATGAAAAGCAACACACAGCATTACAAAATATGTTCCTATTATTATTGCCCTAGTATGCCACAACATGCTTTCCCCGACACTGTAGTAGTCTCTTACCTAAAGAAACTAAGTCCTTACGTACAATATTTTAGCGTTTTATGGATGGGATTAGGAAATGAGACGCCATAGACCCTATTTGAACTGTCCTCTTAGTGTTGACAAGCTGCAAAGCTCTAGAAAATCTTTATCCCTGGATTCCCCCCGCCCATCAACAGAGAACAAAGGCTCTGACATAAACAACCTTGAATAATTCACTGCCACTGACACAACCATCCACTTGAATTTTATTATTTTCTGTGGGGATAGGTGGTTGGTTTTCTCTCATAAGCCTATCTTATGGGAAAATTACTTTGTTAAATTAACACAGGAAAAATGACTGTACTTCAATATTTCTTTGGATTTAGACTACAGTTTTTAAAATGTATTGTCTACAAAGTAAATACAAAAATAAAATATATATGCCATTTTCTTCCATATGGCAGAAAATGAAGAGTAATCTTTTTTGGAATGAGACTCTCACATTGTTGCACATGCTACATTACAGTGCCATCATCATAGCTCACTACGACCTCAAACTCCTAGAGCAATTCACCTGCCTGAGCCTCCCTAGTAGCTGGAACCACAGGCATACACCACTGCACTTGGCTAATTCTTCTCCTTTTATTATAGTACAGAGAGGGACTTGCTCTTCTCAGGCTGGTCTCAAACTCCTGAGCTCAAGGGATCCTTCTGTCTCAGCCCCCCAGAGTGCTAAGATTACAGGTATGAGACCCCATACTTAGCTGAAAATAGTAATCTTAAGACTAAGCATAATTAAATTGACTCCATCCTATAGCCTGGATAACTTATTTGTGGTTGGACTGTACAGATCTGTAGGCAGAGAGAATGCTACTCTCCCAATGCCACACAGCAACTACAACTCAAAGCCTTTCTTCTCTCTCAACACACCTCAATGCAGTGCTCATTTTGACCTCCTCTTTCCCCATTTGAATACCCATGATATGGGTATCTCTTGCCTGGCTAGGACTTCTAGAACTGTTGAATACTGATGGCGATAGTGAGCATCTTTGTCTAGCTACAGTTCTAAGCGGAAATGCTTTCAATTTTACTCCATTCAGTATGATATTGGCTGTGGGTTTGTTGTAAATGGCTTCTATCAGTTTCAGCAATGTCCCATCTGTGCCTATTTTCTGAAGTATTTTTATCAAAAAAGGATGCTGAAGCTTGTCAAAAGCTTTTCTGCATCTACTGAGAGGATCATATGGTTTTTGTTTTTACTTCTGTTTATGCGGGAATTATGTTTATGAGTTCGCATATGGTGAACCAGTGTTACCACTGCAAAGAGGCAGAAACAACCAAAATGCCCTAGACATAGGAATGGACTAATGAACTGTGGTATGTGTATGCCCCCGAGCACTATCCAGCCATAAAGAAGGTGGAGATTTTGTATCCTTTGTTACAACTTGGATGGATTTGGAGAACGTTCTCCTGGGAAAAGTATCACAGGAATGGAAAGAC
Organism: Otolemur garnettii; assembly: GCF_000181295.1. Lineage (NCBI taxonomy): Eukaryota > Metazoa > Chordata > Mammalia > Primates > Galagidae > Otolemur > Otolemur garnettii. The sequence goes on from NW_003852411.1 coordinate 20,966,057, forward strand.
AGGCATCCCATGTACTCAGAACTAATTTGAAACTTCTAAATTAATAACCATGTGCTCAGGAGAGAGAAAAACTCAATTGAATCCAAGGAGGAGGGAGCCAGGAAAGGAGGTTGGTGGGTTTCCTCCCAGCAGGAAGGACAGGTGGCTGTATGGGAACACTTCCTATGAGGGACATAGCTGCAACTTAGACTTTGCCTCACAAATGAAAGCAATGTGGCCTACACCTTCATCTTAATAGGAGGAAAAAAAACCTCAATAATTAGTGTTCTTCCTTTGCATTTCATTTTTTTTTAATTAAATCATAGTAGTGTACATTAATACTATCATGGGGTACAGAGTACTGTTTCTCTATGCAATTTGAAATACTTTCATCCAACTGGTTAACATAGCCTTCATGTCTTTTTCTTAGTTATTGTGTTAAGACATTTATATTCGGCTCGGCGCCTGTGGCTCAAGTGGCTAAGGCACCAGCCACATA
>NW_003852411.1:20967344-20971926 GCF_000181295.1 Otolemur garnettii
AATACACATCAAAAAAAATAAAGTATTAATCCCCACGATAGTAACAACTAGTCTTCAGGCAATAAATCAGTACAATTTCAAGGCTTCCTGACTCCTAGATGAGAAGTAGAGGACAATTCCCAGCCTATGGCCTAAGAACCACCTTGATAACATTTCTTATTGGCTCTTCCAGAACCTTGGTTACCCGGAAATATTATTATCACTTCCCCTAAGAAATAAATAACTTTGGGGAGCCTGAAAAAGGAGAGCACGCTTGCTGTACCAACAAAGCCAGAAGGAATTTTCTCCCTTGGCAGCAAATAAAGTAACTAAAGAAACGGTTGCCTTTAGTATAGATGGAAATGACCATTAACCAGATAACCTGTATGGTAGCTAAACGTTTCCCATTTGCCCTTGACTGAAGCTGGGAGGTATAATGCACAGTCACCCAGAAGTTAATTCACCACAGCTGATTCATTCACAGATAAGTAAGCTTAGTCCTAAGAAGGGCAATATGCAAATGACTGGAACTAGCAGGTCATGCGGCTGAGCTCCACACCAGATGCGGTGTTGATGTAGAGCAAGGAAGGGCTTTTCTGCTTGGAGGACGTGCCGGAAGCAACTTCAGAGTAGAAACAGGAGGCACTCCACAGGGAATCAGGATGTGCAGAGCACAAAAGATCAAAATAGCACAGAACATTAAGGAACTGTAAATATTAAAGAAAGGTCAAAAGCAAGATGGAGAGAAATCTGGAGAAGGAAGCAGGGCACACCTGAGAGGCCATCACTGGTAGAGTGTGTGTGTGTGTGTGTGTGTGTGTGTGTTTTCTGCCAGAACAGGAAGGCACTAAAGAGTTTTAAGTGATCGGATTTGTATTTCAAAATAATCACCAGGGGTTATATAGAGAATGTTGAAAAAAGCAAAAAACCAAGCCAGGCAGTGGTGGCTCATGCCTGTAATCTCAGCACTCTGGGACGCTGAGGCAGGTGGATCCCCTGAGCTCAGCAGACCAGCCTCAGCAAAGTGAGATTCAGTCTCCACTATTCCGTCTCCACCAAAAATAGAAAAACTAGCCCGTTGTGGTGGCCACTTGTAGTCTCAGCTACTCAGGAGGCTGAGACAAGAAGATCTCTTGAGCCCAAAAGTTTGAGGTTGCCGGGAGCTATGACACCACAGCACTCTACCCAGGGCGACAGAGGGAGACTCTGTCTCAAAAAAAAAAAAGGGCAATGATCAAAAATAGGGAGACTAGTCACTAGCCAGTCCAGTCTAGGTCATTCAGAAAGAAGACAATAAAGTTTAAGTTCAAGGCAGTAGTGGGGAGGATGGAAAGAAACAGGTGACAGGATTTAATGATGGCTTTGATGTGAAATGCAGATGAACTGGTGTACATCTCACAGATTTGGTTTGGGTAGATGGTTGAACAGTGGTACCACAACCAGGAAAAGAAACACAGGAAGATCTGGTTATAAGTGATATTTATGTAGTGCTTACCAACCTAATTCCTCCACATATATTAGCGTAGTTGATCACATGACATCTGAATGAGGTACATACCATTGTTATTTATTCTTACTTCACAGAAGAAGAAAATGAGGCACAGAAAAAATATAGATAGCTGTCATCCCAGCTACTTAGGAGGCTGAGGCAAGAGAAATGCTTAAACCCAAGAGTTTGAGGTTGCTGTGAGCTGTGACACCGTGGCAGTCTACCAATGGTGACAAAGTGAGACTCTGTCTCAGAAAAGCAAACAAACAAAACAAACAAAAGAAACACTTAATCTGCACAAGTCCACAAAGCTACTTTGTGACATTTGGGGCTTAACTCTTGAGCGTCTAGCTCTAGCATCTGTGCTTTTGACCACTGACTGCTACACTGTAATATAATGGGTAGGAAGATGACAGGTCTATGTTTGTACAGGCTTATGTTTACATGCCTGGAGAAAGATGCCCGGGGAAGATCTAAATGGAAACAGAAGTACACAGCTAGAGGGCAGAGTTGGAGCTCAAGATGAGAGTTCTGTCCGGAAAGGATAATTTGGCAGTCATCAAAGAGCAGGTATTTAAAACCAAAAGAATGAGGAGTAGAAATGAAGCAGCAAAGTGATTAAAATGGACTCTCAGAAACACCGGCACTTAACAGGAAACCTGCAAGATGTAGAAGTAACTAAGAGATTGAAAGGGGACCTCCAGAAAGACATGCCAACATTATACTACCAACATCTCTGCAACTCCATTCCTTATCTATCCAACACCAGTCTCTTCTTTCCCTCCCATTCAGAACCTGCATCATCAGCGTCCATGTGTGTCGGCCAACCCAAGCACCTGGGAATCATCCATCCTCCGTCTACGTCTATCTTCATGCCCCAAATGCTCACCAAATCCTGATGATTCTACCTTCTCAATGTCTCTTAGGTTTATCCTCTCTTCTCTATTTCCATCACCCCTCCCAGTGACACCAGCTCTCATTACTGCTAAAAATAACCTTATAATTAATGTCCCTGCATCCAGCTTGAGCACCCTCCAATACAACTTCAACGATGACGTAAGTTCCATCACATCATTCCCAAGCTTTAAATCATTACACCACTCCCCGTCATCTTTGGAGTGAAATCCAAACCCTAGTATCACATACAAAATCTTTTCTTTCTCAACACCACCCCAGGGAAGAGAAACCCTGCATGAGGAAAAGAGGACTCCTTATAACAATCTTCTACTTCAACAAACATGCATTGTGTGGCCCCTGCAGGTTAAAGGCAGCTTTAGGCACTGGGAACACAACAGCGAAGCAGAAACAAAGCCCTGCCCGCTAGTGGAAGTCTCTGTGCACCTGTGCTCTCAGGCTTAGGGCCTAGGAGATCCCCCACCACCACCACCACTTCTCCCTCTAGCCAAGGTCTACTTAACCTTCAACACCAGCTCCATGTCACCTTCTCTGGGAACCTTCTCTGAGACCCCCGCACTCTGTAACATGCCTCTGTCTAAGCTCCCAGCACACACTTGTCACCCCGATCTGTTGACATTATCTGCTCCTTCACCCCTAAGTGTTTCCCAGTGCCTCCTTCAGTGCCCGGGTACTAAATATGTTTGACATTTTCCACATTCCTTTTCAGGTGGATTCCTCATTGCTCGTCATATTCATCACATGAATAACAAACAGTCCCAAACCTAATTTTCCAACCGCCAGAGGACAGAAAGAACAGGCAAGATGATTTTTCAATTTACCAATAATTTGCTGAGGTCATTTAAATCAATATTTATGTTATGAACATGTAAGATTTAAAACTATCACCAAAGTACAAAATACACGATATCAGTTGGGCCAAGATTCCTAAAGATATGGAATAGGACTGGAAGCAAACAAATTCCTTAAAAACCCAGGAACCAATACAATTTGAAAAATCAGTCTGTAAAAACAGAGACAGATTTTTTAAAAATTTAATCTTCAAAGTAATAATTCTCTGTGCTGCAAAATAATCCCTACAGGATTTCTACCTCACAAAACTTCAAAATAATAATTCAACAAAGGAGAGACAGATTAATAAAAAAAAAAAATTTAAAAAAAGAGAGAAAGAGAATGGGAGAAAAAGAAGGGGGGATGGAGAGACAGAGACAGATGACAAACAGATAATACTAAATACTGCCCACCCCCGCCCCAGGAAGCACTGAGACCGTGGATATGATTCTACACTCAAACAGAACGACACTGTAAAAATGGCTCTGTGCTTGCCTGCACAAATCCCGGAGCTTTGCCAATCATTACAATGCCACTTTAATTGCTGAAGGAAGGAATTTCACCAAAATCCACAGATTGTTCCACTGCAATTTACATTTTACCCCTAATTTATTGGCACACCGTAAGGATAGTAGTACTTACAGATCTCTAAGAGATCACATTCTGATGCTATTGGCTACTCCACAATTTGGAATATTTAACACCACCACCGTTTTGTTTGAAAAGCATATTTACAAATTCAATTACAGGAAAAACAAGGCTTTTATTTCATGTTATGGATATCTAGCAAATTTCAATATTTATTATTCACAAAACTCAAAATTTCTCAACTGTATATTTTTGTTCAGTCAAATGAATCAATAATTAGTGGTTCCCACTGGAACATTTAGAAGCCAAAGTTTTCTGAGTCAGAGTTCTGTAAATGGAATGAAGAAGGCAGTTCTGAGTTTCTACATACCACATGCTCTCCCCACCAGGAAACACTCTCAAGAACCTAATGCCTTAATGTTTAATCCATTTTATTAATATTTGCTATTCACACGGTTGGTTTCTTCAGGAATTTAAAGTACCAGGGTGGGTGCAGTGGCTCATACCTTCCCAGCACTCTGGAAAGCCAAGACAGGAGGATCATAAGAGTTCAGAAGTTTGAGACCAGCCTGAGCAAAAGTGAGACCCCTTCTGTCTCTACTGAAAATAGAAAAAGTAGCCAAACATGGTGGCAGACACCTGTAGTCCCAGCTACTTGGAAGGCTGAGGCAAGAGGATCTCTTGAGCCTAGGACTTTGGTGGTCGTGTGCTATGATGATGATGCCACAGACACTTTATCCAGGGCAACAAAGTGAGACTCTGCCTCAAAAAAAAAAAAAA
>NW_003852411.1:20971956-20992995 GCF_000181295.1 Otolemur garnettii
AGAGAGAGAGAGAGAGAGAAAGAAAGAAGAAATATAAAGTATTTCATTCAAAGCCAAAAAGTATAGGCTGGTTTCTCCAATGAAACAAAATAGAGTACCATAGCTACTTAAAAAGAATGAAATCTGATTTTCCAATTAACCAGGAAGAATTTACTTGGATCTTTCAGTCCTGCATCTCTCTAGCTCTCTAGAAGCCTCAACCATTATTCCCTCACGCAAACGCTTTATTCTAAGAACATCTGATCCCCAAGTGATTTCACACTTCTTTGTTGACTCCTCTACCACAGACGCCCTTCTTCAATGCCCATTTCCTTCCCAGTCCACCCTTAAAGACAGATATTGACACAGGCTCCTGTAGGAAGCATTTCCTAAAATGTCAGTGTATCGAGATGCTTCTCCGCTTTATTCCCAGAGTACCATGAGCCCCAGTCACATCCTCCCCCACCTCCCCCAGATAAGCTCTCTTAGGACAGGCCTGTCCTGCTCATTTCTGTAAGGCTAGTGTTTGGCACAGCACCTGGCACAAAGAAAGGGCTCAGCTGTGACTTGCTGAGCAAATAAATTCAGAACTCTAGGAATTAAAACTGAATTTATCGGGAAGATAACTATTAGGAAGTGATGTTTAACATAAACATGCAAACATAATTAAAGGTAGAAGTATCATGGATAGTATCTGTAATTTTTTCTTAACTAAAAAGTCTTTTTTCTTGTCCACTTAATTTTCTTTTCATGATTCTCTATTATCGACTGGAAAAACTTTAAAGATCATGGGAGTGAAGACGGGAAAAGCTCTCAGTTGGTGTCCAGTAGGTGACACACATATATGCATGTGTGTGTGTGTGTATTGTCACATGAGTAATTGATATACACAAGCAAATACAAATACATAGTAAATATACAAATACATAGTAAGTATTTAGCTATTTCTCATCCTAAAAGTCACTCTTGAAACTATATTCTGAATAAAAATTTAAGGAAAATATTTTTTAATAGCTTCAAGTCCTAAAATATACTAACAGTCATAACAAAATAACAGATTCAATAAATTCTCACTTACTACTCAATAAATTCTGTGGACCAACAAAGGTGTCTTCATGAGTAAACTCAAGAATTACTTTCTCTACGAACAAGTCTCTGAGTACATCCATTAGGCTACATGACCCATTTGTCCATATTAAAGATAATATATAAACTAAATGTCCATCAACAGTCAGTAAACTCGTGGTGTGTGACTGAGGCGACAATTCTGCTTACAGTCTAAATAATCTCTTGTGCTAGTCTGGTTGGCTGATGGGTGACATCCTTCCTCAGAGAGACTTCATTGAGACACCTCGAGGCATCATTTGTCTCGAGGAATGTTTCTGCTTTCTCCCAACACCTCACAACACATTTTAAAAAAAAACAAGCACATTGAAAATTCAATAAAGCCAAAGAAGAGTAGACCATTAGGTTGAAGATAGAGCCAGCAGGACTGGTGACATCTACTAATAAATCCATGACAATCAGCATGGAAGAAGATATTTAACTTGGGAAGGTGAGAGTAGAGAGATATTAATGGACCAATTCCATTGAGATCTGAATTTATCTTGATTGGAGTTTTATCAGGTAAATAAATAATATTTATTCTATAAAATGCTTTTAGCACTTCTTTTTAAAGGGTGGACAGGCTGGTGGCTTATAGCACAGATGTTAGCACTAAGATGCCTGGGTTTGAATTCAGAACCTGCTCTACTTCTGGCTTAATTTCCTCAACTGCAAATAGGTCGTGGAGATGGGAGGTGGATAAGAATAATTATCTGCTGGTGGCCAGAAGGGATATGTAATATGACATGTGACATGTGATAATGCAACTTAGACATTTTCATATTTTAGAAAGGTAAAATGATACGTTAAACTTATACAACATAACACCCCCAGCAGAGTCTGAAGCAGCACCCTGGAATCAAACACAAAATTATGTATATTTCTGTAGCAAAATGAATACTTGCAAGGAGAGATAAACACAAACTGTGAATTGTCTGCCAGTAAATGAGTTTGAGTCAATATAAGATTTGCCAAATGAGTTACAAAAATGGTATTTCCTTTCAGAGCATTTTGCATTCTTAAATAGTAGACAAGAAGACTGAAGTACCTTCAGTAACACCTAGCAAACAGTTAGGATGAGTAGTCAAAATATGGTAACTGCTACCACCACCATCATCATCATCATCATTATCCTCAACATCATTATCACTATTCTTACAAGCAATGCAAAGCCATCCTGAAATCCATTTAGTAATTTCTTTTTTTTTTTGCCTAAATTTCTTGCTGAAGCCAACATCTCTCCATATCCATGAGTAGTGATCATGTCTTGCTAGCCTTAGGCACGTTGCTTTAAGGGAGGCTACATCCAGTTTGCCATACTGTACGGTAGTTCTCCCTTATCCGTGGGGGATATGTTCAAAGACCCCCCAGTGAACCCCTAAAACCTCAGAAAGTGCCAAACCCTATATGCTGCATGCACTAATGGGCGACTAGCACAGACAGCGTGGATATGCTGGACAAAGGGTTGATTCACATCCCAGGCAGGACAGAGCAGGATGGCAAGAGATTTCATCATGTTATTCAGAATGGTGCACAATTTAAAACTTATGAATTGTGTATTTCTGGAATTTTCCATTTAATTCTTCTGTACTGAGGTTGACAGTGAATAACTGAGGCAGCAGAAAGCAAAAGCACAGATGGGGGAGGGGAGGAGGGGAGCTACTGTATCTAGATTTTTTGGGGTACGAAAAGGAGAACGTGCCAAAACGAACACTTATCACTTCAAGCTTTTCATCGGCTGTTTTGCAAGCCATCAGCTACCTAAAGACCTCATTCTCTAAGAGCACTCACTATTATTTCACTGCCTGCCACGAGCAAAGGTTAATGCGAAACATAGAATGAATGCTTAAACAAACAAAAGAATCAACACAAATTCCAACTACAGTGTGCTCAATTCAAATACAGAATGAAATGAACCCCCTGGCATCCAGAGTATTCCACAAGCGTGTGGCAAGGGTGTTATTTCTAGCCACTTAAAAGCACCAGTGAAAAGAGCTCAAATACTTATACAAGAAAAGATCTCCATGCCCATGAGGAGAGGCATTTATTAGCACTTAATGGCCCTCTTTCATTGCCTTTCCACTGACGCATCTCTAATTGTTCCGATTATAATTTCAAGCAACAAAACCAATACCAGCAAAAGTCTATAGTTCAATGTGTGCATTTTGAAAAGAGGTCTTTAATGGCACAAGCCGCATATGAAAATATATGACAACATGTGATCTGGGCAGGCGATGTCACAACAATGACAGAGAAGATGGTATGGAGAGAGCACTGCTCAAGAAACCAGCTTAGGTTCCCAGCTGGGACCTCATCACATCATTTCATCTATCAGAAACTCTGTTTCTACATCTCTTAAGATGTGAGGACCAAAGAAGCGTCTGCTAACGCCTCTGCTAATCCTACCAGGCTCTGATGCTACAAGTGAAGAAATACAGAGTCCGATTCCAACTCTATCTGAGCAATCTTAAGGCTTTCTGTTTTCACTTCCATCACTAGGGTTATTAGTCTCCAGTGTGAAATTCAAGAAAGACAGGAACCATGTCATTTATTTTCTCCGTACATAACACCACATCGCAGGGAGGCCCGGTGGAGGGAGGGTAATTGGTGGGACCTCACCTATGGTGCATGCTGCAAAGGTACATGTCAAATCGATTAAGAGTAGAGTATAAATGTCTTAACACAATAACTAAGTAAGTGAGGTGAAGGCTATGCTAATCAGTTTGATGCAAGCATTCCAAATTGTATATAAAATCAGCACACTATACCCCATAAATGCATTAATGTACAGTTATGATTTAATTTTAAAAAATTAAGAGAAAAAAACACTAGTTAGAAGGAAGGGGAAAAGGGTGGAAAGAGGGGAAGAGAAGAAGTGAGGTAGGAAGACAGAAAGAAGAAAGTGAGGAGGGAGAGTCAGATAGGCCAAGTACTTTAATATGGCTGGAGGGAAGAGGGGACAGTGGTAAATGATAAGCTTGGGCATGGGGGCAGAGGGGTTGAGATAGCCTCACTCTGTTGCCCTGGGTAGAGTCCCGTGGCGTCATTATAGCTCACAGCAACCTCAAACTCTCAGATCCAAGATACCCTCCTGCCTCAGCCTCCCAAACAGCTGGGAGTACAGGCACCTGCTACAATGCCCGGCTAGTTTTTCCATTTTTAGTAGAGTCAGGGTTTTGCTCTTGCTCAGACTGGTCTTGAACTCCTGAGCTCAAGCAATCCACCTGCCTCCAACAGTGCTAGGATTACAGGTGTGAGCCAAAAGATAAGCTTGGAAAATGGATTTTTTTACTTTCAAGAAAGATCATATTGGGAATATTCAAATATAGAGAATATACTATATTAGAGAATATCACAGAGGTATCATTAAATGCTTTCTGTGATCAGAAATTAAGATACTAAAAAACATACAATAAGCTATGTACACTTATGTACGAATTACTACTGTGATACTTTGAAACAATGAAGCCTAAATTTCTTCATTATTGACTTTTTCTACATTTCAATATGTAATATCAATACTTGTAGGGAAATTAAAACCAATTGATTAAAAATCAAAGTACAAAATTGGGGAAAGAAATGAGAAGGAAAAAAGATAGAAACCTAATCCACTGTATGGGAAAGAGGGATTGTTCTAACATTTGCAAATAATATTAATAAAATGCAAGCATTTTATTAATGACATATTTATGCATCTTGTGTTCGTCTGAACATAAATATGTGAGGTTCACAAATAGATGCCAGTAATTGGAAAGTATGAGTTTTGAGACATCACTCTCCATGGCATGTTATTCCCAAGAAGTTAGCACACAGGATACCTATCTTATCTCTTGAGTTAATGAGATCTGAGACACACCAGTCCAATATATTCTAAACTATAGGTTGTAACAGATAAGTGAGTTGTGAAATTAGTTTCATAGATCAAAACTAACATATTTTTTATAATGGAAAGGAAAGGAACACAATTCCTTAGAAAACAGATGAGTATATAACACAGAAATGCTTAAGCGTAAAACGTTTGTTTCCATTTTTTACCCACACACTGGGTCACCATGTAAAATGCGTTTCCTACAATGAGATATAGTTAGTGATTAGAAGACCCGGTGAAGACTTGTTTGTGGTATTTTAGATACAGTCCAGTTTTGTATTTCAACAAGAAAAGAGTTATCATTAAATGTAGAAGCAGAGAGTTTTAGAGATTTAAAGCATTTCATGAAAGCCTGGAGAATCCTAAATTACTGGGTCTTAAGTCCCACTGGGTTTGCAGTTTTAAATAGTGGACCAAAGTAAGCCTCAGTGAGAGAAGGCGGTTTGAACAATGACTTGATGGAGTCGGGAGACAGCCCCGCGGAGCCGGGAGATGTGTGCCTGGCATGCTAGTGAGGAATGAGCAAGGGGAGGAAATCAACGATTAGGTCAGACAGAGGGAAGGGGGGCCCGTCACCTGCGCCATCAAAGGGACTTAGGAGTTTCTCTGTGTGAAATGGAGAGCTATCAACGGATTTTGAACAGAAAAGTGACGTGATATGACTTTCATTTTTAAAAGACCACACATTAGCTATTAGGAATAAACGGTAGGAGTCAAAGGGAGAAACAGGGACTAGACAATGTTAGAATAATAGAGGCAAAACATAAGGGAAGCTTAGGCCAGGGTGGTAACAGTGGCGGGCATGAGAGGTGGTCACGTTCTGGGTATAATAGAGCCTGTCTGGATTAACTGCAACATAATATGGTGGCATAAAGACAAATTTGTTTGCAGAATGACTGGGGTTCAAATCTTAGCTCCACCTCTCACTGGGTCTCTATTACCCTGGCTATATTTTATATCATCTCTATAAATTTCATGATCCAAGTCCATAAAATAAAAATAGCATTATTTACTCTGAAAAGTTGTTCAAAGAACTAAAGTAACTTGCAGAAGGCACGTAGCAGTGCTCCAATAAATGTGCCCTCTCTTTATTATGATTGTTTGTTAGAGATGTGCTTAAAATACAAAATAAAAAATCATCTTTAGTGGAAATTTCCTGGAAGCCAAAATTTGAGGGCGGGGTTGGGGCAGGGTCTCATTCCATCACCTGGGCTAGAGTGCACTGGTACAATAATAGCTCACTGCAACCTGAAATTTCTGGGCTCCAATGATCCTCCTACTTCAGCCCACCAAGTAGCTGGAACTACAGGCATGTGCCACCACACCCACCTAATTATTTTTATTTTCTGTGGAGATGGAGTCTTGCTATGTTGCCCAGGCTGGCCTGGAGCTGCTGGCCTCAGGCGATCCTCCCACCCCAGCCTCCCAAAGTGCTAGGATTACTGGCATGACCTACCATACCTGGCCAGAAGTTAACAAAATTTAATGAAAATAATATATAGTTCCAAAATAAATTAGGTATCTGTAAAATATAAAAGATTAACATATTTTTATTAAAAGACAAAAATAGTGAATTCAAGATTGTGTCAAACTCCTCAAGTTAAAGCACAGTACCAATCAGAGTCTGTGCGGAAGTTGCTCCCCAATCTGTAAGAACATCAGCTAATGGTGGGACATGAGTAGCTCTCAGGTACAAGAGAATCTCTGGGCCTTTGAAATGGGTCCCAGGTATTTAAAAAGAAAACCCTCATAAGAAAGGAGTTAAATGTTATTTCTTAACAGAGTGCAATCCAACTACAGCTAAAAATATCTTGCTAAGGCTTGACTAGCTACTGCATTGTTTCTTTAGCAAATCTTTGAAAGCTACAATGTTACAGGCATGTGAACAGATGGAACCATCCAGTAACAGCCCCCCATCTCAGAAGAGCCAATCTAGAACGTTGATTCTTCATTGGCTGAAATCACACTTTACCTGCATCAGTTGTGGGTCTCCTCTCTACTTCCAAAACAGCCTGTTGTCTCCTGAGACTAGAGTTTTCAGCCTACATATGGCTTTCACCCTCCCAATCTACTAGTCTCCACACTGATTCTCCTGTCTGTCCAGCCTCTTTACCCTTCAATAAAATTAATGTTGCCTTAATTATGACTGTTTCTTCGAGACGCACTTAAAATACAAAAAAGAAATCATCTTCTCTCCCAGATAAAATCTACTGAAAATAAACCTTCCTTGCCTATTAAGAAACTATCCTCATCACTACCTCATTATGTTAAAATTTTTCTTTCTGACTTTTAAGATCTTCCCCTAAATCCTTAAGACTTAGACTAAGTAAACATTTTTTGGCTATTTTTCTCCCCACCACATACACTGGGGCCGGGGGGAACCTCAGCTATGTTGAAACAGGTCTCCCCAGGGGCCTGGCCCATGCTGACAAATCCCTCCACTCCAGGATTCTGCCACTGTGGCTCTCTCCACCTTAAATACTGCCTGTCTCTTTAACTCAAGTCATTTCATTCAATCCTTAGAAGCAGCTGTGATTTAAGCAAGGCAGGCATTATCTTTATATCGCAAATTAGGAAGCCAAAAATTATTTTTAGGCTCCCTACTCTCTGCTTTATTCAAAAAGGAAGAGCGATATTTGACATGAATGTTGAATAATGAGTAAGCATTTTTCAGGTTGTCAGATGAGGATGAGAACGTTTCAGGATGGATGTGTAAAGGCCAGGAAGATATTGAAGAGAAATATACACGCAGGAACGCACCCATGAATATTGTGAATGTACGTGCATAAAGCTCTGAACTGTTCTACTAGACTCTGGATGCAAGATGTCACACATCTTCTTGATTTTCAAGTTCAAATCAGTCAAGATTTCAAGGCCGCGTGTCAGCCACCTCACTAAGAAGTCCAACATCAGACGTGTTTAAGAGCTCTTCTCTTAAGCCTGGGGTGGAATCATCCCAAAGGTGATACAAAGAAGAGAATATCAGGCAAGAGCTATATCACTAGCCCATGACAACCTTCACTGGAAGGCCCGGGCCCTGTGGAAGGTTGCTTAGCTCCACTGACAGCATCCACTACTTAGCCTTGCTGCCAAGTTAGATAGGAGGAGCCTCGTCATGGATGTGAAAATCACAGTCTCAATGTTCAGTCCTCCCTAGCACTCACATAACCATACCCATCTCAAGACCTCCAAGGCACTGCCTCAATAGCGCACCAATTTCAACTACCTGCCACAAAATACACACACAAAAAATATAGCCCACCCTTGACTTCTTCTCTCTGGAAAACTTCTTTCTTCCCTGGGAAAGATCAGCCAATCATCTGCTGACAACTTGCATTTCTTTACCAATATCATACAATAGTAATGGGGGTTAGTTGTTCTCCCAAGGGCAGGAGCGGTCCTAAAAGACTGGGCCACGAATTCTAGGACCATTCAAGAGCCTGTTCCCCTTCCTTGGGAATCAGGAAATCTCATGCTTTAGGAACGCGGCAGACAGCCTCCCATCCCCAAGGACAGACTGTATGCTTATCTTAATGCTGCAGAACAGACCATAAAGGTGTATTTTCCTATCTTGCCACAGTTAAGTTCTTAATAAGTTGCTCTGCTACATACACAAGGAGCCTTATGCGTGCTTTCCCCAACTACATCATAGCCACCTATACCTGCCATAGTAGGCACTTACATATACTGTAGATGTATTTTTGCTAATTACTATTTTATAAACCTATACTTTTGACAGATCACAAGCCAAACTGTCCCTTTAAATACAGGTAGGTACGACAGTTATACCAAAGCTTATAATGCAAATATAAGTACAGACACTCTTAAATCACAGTATTTACAAACATAAAGCACATTTTTGTCTCAACAGATTCTAAACTTGATCATTAAAAATTCTCCCCAATTATTCTTCTACTAAGCACCAGTTGGTCATGATGACTGCAGTGCCCATGTCCAGTGGAGAATGAATTCCAGTCTTGTGATTATTTTGCCCATAATATATTTTTTATTAAATCATAGTTGTGTACATTAATACTATCATGGGGTACTGTGTGTTGTTTCCATATACAATTTGAAATACTTTCATCCAATTGGCCAACATAGCCTTCATGTCATTCTCAGAGTTGTTGTGTTAAGACATTTATATTCCACATTTAGAAAGATTCACATGTACCCTTATAGGATAAATCATAGGTGTGATCCCAGCAATCACCATCCCTCCACCCATCCTCCCTCCTCCCCTCCCCTCCCTCTCCCCTTTCCCCGTATTCTTAGGCTAAAATTGGGTTATAGTTTTCCTATGATAGCTAAAAATTAGTTTCATAATAGGGTTGAGTACATTGGATAATATTTTAAACAATTTTTAAAATGTTCAAGTGTTCAAAGTGTCGAAGGTCTATGTCGAATTTCTAGCTGCCACCTCCTTTTAATCTAAGGTTACTTAAGCCCTGTTTTCCCAGTTAAATTTTCAGTGAACGCTTCCAACAAAAATATCTCTATCGATTTTCACACTAACAATGGACTGCGACTGAAGACAATGCATTACAAGTAGGTTAGAGTTTGGTCCAGACACGGGCTACAGGGCCTTAAACAGTTCGTGAACTCTTGTCATTAATCCTCCTTTACTTTGTTCCCTCATTTGTAAAATAGTATGAATAGCATGCTTGGCTTCCTCCACTGTATTTGAATCATGTATAAATAAGATAGTCCTTGGGAAAGGTTTCTAAGAATTGTAGTGTAGAGGGGAGGGAAAAAAAAAAGCAAGTTGATAGATGTCACTGTTAACATCCATGTTAGAGCATACATTTAAGTGGAAAAAAAGTTACATATGGAAAAACAAAATTCATGAGCTTCTGGAGAGCACACGAAAGCGGACAGGAGGATGAAGGGGAATTCGTGCACGGGTGGACAGGGTGTGCCTCAACTCCACGGGACCCTTGCAGACTGGGCTCCCTGTGCCTCTTCATCTGGTTGCTTATTTGTGTCCTTTCAGAAGGTAGCCAAGCACAAAGGAGAGCCCTACAATAAAGCCACTTTTGCAGTTACCATATTTGCTGCTCTCCATTCTGTGACATCAGACTATACACTAAAGCCCTACAGAGACGCTTTTCATCTTCTCTCAATCAGAACTTTTCCTTCTGCTCTCACTCTAGTTTCACCCCTTGTTCAGCCCCTGTGAAAACGTTTTTGTAACATAGCTGTCCTAGAAAATTTTCATTCTGGGCCCAGAAGAATACCAGCAGTTTTTGATGAGTAACAGTACTTCCATGTGGCGATCCAGAACTTTCAGTCCTTGACAAACTCCTGACAACCGGTCACCATCAGCAGCTAGGTCAATTATCAAAATATGTTTCTGACCTAATGACTTTGTCCCAAGCTTATCAAATGTCCCACAAGTAAACTTCAATGTGAAAGACAGTGGCAAACATTTGTTGAGCCAACTGTTAGTAAAATAATAAAGATTTAAGCCCTTGATCAGTAAAAAAAAAAACCACCTCTCTCTTTTTTAGGAAAGATTATCACTCCTGAACACATTTCTATCAAGTCAACAACCCCCCCACATCACCTCTTTGATTTTAAGCCATTGTCCACATTGCAGACTCTTGCTTACAAAAACATCTCCCACATCAAAAATTTTGGATCTTAGAAGGTTTCAAGGCTTATCCTTCCTGAAGGTCAATAGGTCTACCACGATTTAATCGTGAACATTTTTACTTTCATTTTACGCAAGCCTGATTTTCTTCAGTGGCAATTCTCAGAGAACAATTAAAATACTCATTTCTTTTACACGGCTAAAGAAATCTAATGGAAATTTCGTATTTTATTTTTCATAATTTCTCGTAATAGATTGCTATTTCAGTTAAATATATTGGAAAGACCACTATTGTTTAGAATAAAAAAGATACTCTTGGTGGACCGTTGTCTTGGTTAAAGAAAAAAAAAAGATACTAACCCATGTGTAAATGTGATTTTCAGGGTCAGAATATAGCCTGAGAGAGGGTTTTGGGCCAGGTGCGGTGGCTCACACCTATAATCCTAGCACTCTGGGAGGATGACCGGAGGGGTCGGGGAGGGATTGCTTGAGCTCAGGAGTTCAAGACCAGCCTGAGCAAGAGCAAGACCTTGTCTCTACTAAAAATAGAAAAAACTAACCAGGCATAGAAGTGCATACCCATAGTCCCAGCCACTCAGAGGCTGAGGCAAGAGGATCACTTGTACCCAAGAGTTCGAGGGTGTTGTAAGCTGTGATGCTATACAGCACTCTACCCAAGGTGACAAAGTGAGAGTCTGTCTCCAAAAAAAAGAAAAAGAAAGAAAGAAAAAAAAAAAAAAAAAATATATATATATATAGTCTGAAATAGGGTTTTTATTTTTGAAAAATCCTATTTATTTACCTTTTTATGATCCCACTGGGCAATGTAGTCTTAAGATGCTTATTTTTCAAATGTGCTATGGACATGTCACCTTGCACCCACATACAGAGTCCCTGACGTTCCTTTCTTCTGCAACCTGACTTCCTGCACCTTCTGCACGCCACAGCTCTTGCTCTCATCAATATATGTAAGAAGCACTAACTCTTGGACACCCAACAAAAATGGTAACAGAGTGAGACCCTCTAGGAAAGGCCCCAGCTAGCACTTTAATTGCCAAAATTTTATTTTAATGGAAAATTATAAACACAGTTAGCCTTTTCTTGTTCTCATTCCTAAAATGCAGGACATCAAGGATTTCACATTTCTTGATGGAGTGTTCATTTGAAACACCTGTTATTGTACTGTTAAAACACAGTGAAGCCATCAGTGGACGTTAACGAGGGACCTAGTAACCCTACATAAATTGTGCATTATTATCACTATTATTAGTAGTATGATTTTTCCCTTTGGAAGCACTTTCTAGTGTGTCTGGCTCCTCTTTTGCTGGGTACCACTTCTCCCAGGCATCGGCATGCCTGCCCTTACCAGCGCCTGTCCTCGTAGCTCCTGGTCTGCTGCTCCTCCTCCGTGAGAGATGTAGATGCCAGACCATGCAGCTGGGGAGCTTTATGTGGAAGTGAGCAGCTGTGGAAAGGGCCTGAATTGTTCACCCCAGGGTAATCTAGAGGAAATCTGCTACATCACTGCAGCTGCTCAGGGCCTACTTCATTCACCTCTCGTCTTTCAACGCTGTCTTCTTTCAGGGTTATATGGAAAAATCAAGGAAGGGGAGATGTCTTCTATGACCTAATGCATGATGTTTTTTTACCATCAAAATTACAGGGAACAATGAAGTTTTCGATTTCTCAGTTCTGACCAGGTAAGGCATGACTACAATAATGTTGTCTTTCCTGGGCACTGAACTCTACGCATTCCAAAGCATTGATGATATGTGTGTATTATCAGTTTCAATATAATCATGTTTCAGCTCTCCAGCCTTCACCAGGAGAACCAACAAACCAATACCACTACGTCTCTCTGTCCTGTTTCACACACTGTTCCACCTGCCATCACTTCCACAGCCAAGCTTCTTCTTTTCTTTTTAATTTGAGAGAGTCTCCTCTGTTACCCTGGGTACAGTGCTGTGGCTTCATAGCTCACAGCAACCTCAAACTCTTGGGCTTGAGCAATCCTTTTGCCTCAGACTACAAGTGCCCCCCACTACACCCTGATAGTTTTTCTATTTTTGGTAAAGACTGGGTCTCACTCTGGCTGAGGATGGTCTTGAACTCCTGAGCTCAAGCAAACCACCTGCCTCGGCCTCCCAGGGTGTTAGGATTGCAGGAGGGATCCACGGCGCCCAGCCCACAGCCCAGCTTCTTTAAGAAGGGTTCTTGAGCCCTGCCTCTCTGACCTCTAACACACACCTTGACTGCTGAAACCCAGGTCCGTCCCCTACTTAACCTTGGAAACTGCCCTTACCAAGATCACTAATGACTTTCTTATTTCTAAAAGTGATGGAACACCCAGGATTTCTTTCTTCTTCTTTCAGCAGAACTTGCTATTGCTGCCCTCTCTCTCCTCTCCTCATGCTTTTCTTCCCCCTTCTTCCCTCCATCTCAGAGTCTTCAGTTGTCTGTTCCTTCTTGAGGTTTCTTTGCCGTCTTCCCACTCTATGTGTTCTCTACCCCAGTGATTTCACGCAGCCTCTGCTACTGGTTCCCGTTCCCCAACCTGCAGCTCCAATCTCCCTTACAAGCCCCCAGACTACTTGTTATAGTGATATTATCACAAGCACGCTAAAGTCCTATCCTAAACTGAATACACTATGGCCTCTTAGAATCTGCTCCTCCTTGTTTATTTCCTATAATTGTGAATGGCACCACCAACCACCTAATTAACAAAGTAAAGATTTGGGAGTAATCCTTGATTTCCTCCATAACTGTCCAAACTCAGGCCCTCACATACTATTTATTACCAACCCCCCACACTGTGCATTCTCTCCATTTGCTGTCCACTGAACTCCTATGACACGCGCGTGTCCCATCTTCCTTCCTCTGTCCTTCCTGGCCTTTGCACATGCAATTTTATCCACCTGAAGTACCTCCCCCCTTGCCTACTTGCCCTTTAAGACTCAGATGGGTAAGCTCTCACCTAATGTGCATGAAGTAAGCACACTCCCTGGGTGAAGGGCCCCTAATCATTCATATCATCATATTAATCTGAAATTTAAAAGAAAAGAGTCACCTCAGGTGTCAGCCCCTTCAAAAACCCTTGTCTTTTTAATTTTTATTTTTTTGAGACAGAGTCTCACTATGTCACCCTCAGTACAGCGTCACAGCTCACAGGAACCTCAAACTCTTGGGCTTAAGTGATTCTCTTGCCTCAGCCTCCCAAGTACCTGGGACTACAGGTGCCCACCACAACACTCAGCTTTTTTTTCTTTTTTTTTTTTTTTGTAGTTGTCATTATTGTTTAGCAGGCCCAGTACAAGTGGCTGGTACCCTAACCACTGAACTACAGGCACCAAACCCAAAACACTTTCCTTATCCTACCTAGGATAGACTGTGATGCTCCTACTTGAGCTTCCATATTATTTGTAGGAAGCTTTACTATAGATATAGAGCCCATTAGATATATTTTGTCTATCTTGCCAAGCAGACTGCCAACTTCCAGAAAGCAGGAACCATGTCCAGTTCACTCTTGGGTATTCCAAGTCTAGTATAATTCCTGGTACATCAGAGGCCTTCAAAGCATGTTTTATGGATGAATAAACAAACTCTGAGTCACTTCCATTGTCCACGTTTTTGTGCTTCCTGCCATCTGTTACCAGTCTTTATCACCTCATCCAAATATCATGTCATTTAGGAAGCCTTCCCTGGTTCCCATCCCCACTCTCTTTTCTCACCTCTCCCTTAACTGTAACTCAAAGTAGACAAGGAAATGTCAGCACTTAACTTTTACATTCTAAACATCTTCCATTACAGGAGGCTTAGGGGAAAGGATAATTTAATTCATCTTTTAGTTACCTCAAAATGAATGCTTTTTCCTAACCTAGAATTCTTTAGAGGCAGGCATATTCATATTTGAAAGGAAAAAAAAAAAAAAAAAAACCTCCCCTCCACCAAAATGCAGCGGTATCTCACAATGGAGCTTTCAAAAGGAGTCACCGATCCTGTGTGTAGCGCTGCTTATGAGCCGTCACATGGCAGCAGCAGGGAAAACACACCAGCACCAAATCCAGACAAAGGGCAGAGATGAAGCCCGCTCTGTTCCTGCTGACACTACTGAGGCCAGTGCTCGCTCAGCTGGGCTGACAACCAACGGGCCTCAGCCTGCCTGCAGTCCAGCCAGAGGAGTGTCTGGGTGGGCATCCCAGACTATGCTTCTCAACGTCCCAAGGCAACACCTCTGCCCTAGAAACTCATGTCAGCTTCAAATGTCGCTCATTCTTCCTTTCTCCTAAGAGGTCAAACACATTGACTTCCCACTGAACTCACAACAGTAAAAATGAACTTGTTATTGGAAATAATATAAACATCCAAAGGAGGGGACGTACCACCCAATGTTAGTAAGTGAACATTAAGAGTAAGTTAACAGAAGAGTTAACATGAACAAAATTCACCATCTTCTATTAAGTGAAAAAACACATTAACAAATCCACCAAAGTACAGCATTTCTCTTTCCCTCTCTCTGTATACATACACACATATGCTTCTAAATCATAGAACATAAAAATATAATGTTATGTAACATAAGCTAAATCCATACCAAAATCTGAAGTCATTCATTTCCAGGTAACTAGTTTATACATGGTTTTATTTTCTTATCCTTTTTTATCCATTTTTTTCTAAATATTCTTTAATAAATAGGTAGTTCTTTAATGAGAAGGAAAATCAGATTTTAAAAAAATGAAATGGCCTCTCTGGATCCTCTAAATCTCTGAATCTTTATAAATACATTGAATTTTTATTTTTATCCTGAATATTTAAAATAAAAAGGTCTTCATATGAGTCCTACTGGTTCTTATAGAAGATGGCACAAGATTTGTAGAACAGGTCAGTGAAGGGGCACCTTAAGGCACTCAATGAAATGCATATTTTAATAAGAAATGTATTAATTTTAAAACAAAGGTTTGCTTTTGAGACACAGTCTCACTTTGTTGCCCAGGCCAGAGAACCATGGTGTCAGCTTAGCTCACAGCAACCTCAAATTCCTGGGTTCAAGCAATCCTCCTGCCAGCGCCCCCAAGTACCTGGGACTCTAGGCATGAGCCACAATGTTCAGCTAATTTTTCTATTTTTAGTAGGGATGGGTCTCACTCTTACTCGGGCTAGTCTCAAACTGCTGACCTCAAGCAATCTCCCCACCTCAGCCTCCCAGAGTACTAAGATCATAAGCGTAAGCCACCGCACCTAACCTAAAACAAATTTCTTATTAAGAAAAAGCCTAATCACTTCTGAGGTTTATCTTATAGGGGTACAGGTGAATCTTTCTAAGAGTAGAATGTGAACGTTTTAAAACAATAACTGAGAAAATGACATGAAGGCTGTGTTGACCAGTTTGATGGAAGTATTTCAGATTGCATGTGAAAACCCCACACTGTACCCCAGAAGTGCATTAATGTACATAGTTACCATTCAATAAAAAAAAAAAAAAGAAAAAGAAAAAGCCTAAAAGTTAGAAAGCAAAAGTTAAACTTCACCACTGGTCAGTTAAGGCAAAGATAACATTTTTATTATTTTCATTTATAAAATATACAAAATGCCAGGTTAACAATAAATGTAGTTCTTACCAGATGCAGCATAATTCTAAGGCATGGCCCATATTCCTCAGCCTTATAATACATAGCCTAAATGAGGTATCCTTCTCTTACTTAAATCCTGAAAATGTTATAGAATAATGACCTCAAAGGAAAAGGTTCTGCACAAATATAAGCCAAGAAAGACAAACTTCAAACCTACAAACTCGATTAGTCCTAGAAACATAATCAGTACTCTTTAATAGCATTTATCAATAAAACTATCTGGTCAAAATTTAAATGCATAACTGTATTTTTTGAACTGGTTTCATGGACTTCACATGCCAATATTAACACAGACGGTATGAAAAATGCAGGCAGAGAGACCAAACGTGGAAACAAACAGAAAGAAATAAACCTTGTTACGGAATTATCTCTAGAAAGTTCAGTGTTATCAACATACCAGATGTTATACCTTCACGTTAATGAAGGAGATAATTAGGAAGATTCTTTTTTTATTTATTCAGTAGCTATATTCTGAATATATTATATTCATTAAGCATTCACTGTGGGATAGCATGTACTAATCTAGGTTTTCACCCAAGGAAGCAATTCTCCACAGCAATTCTCTCACTTAAAATCAAAATTGACAAGACATAGACATGATTATTCACTACTGTCACATCCCCGACATCTGTTCTACTCCTTAAAGGTCTATCCTTGACATTTGTGGAGTAGGATAATAGCTAAGGCATTTAAGAAAGATCCACTTCAAATAAAAATGGATCAGGGAAAAAATATGTAAAATATTCTAATTAGAGAAAAGTACATAGTATAAATTTTAAATTAGACATTTGGAAGAAGCAAAACAAATCCTATCTGATGAAAAACTTCACTTGGTTGTTCATTTATAATGTCTTGACTTGGCAAAATATAAAGGTGTCACATTCATGCTATCTTTAAAAACCTGATCCATGAAATTCATGATTTTAGCCACCTGGAATGTGGCTAAGCTACATTTTATAATTCTGCCCCTAATATAATGTTAGTCATCTAGAAGATGCTCCAAAAACTACTTCTTTAATGGAGAAATGTAATCCTGTTTCATGTAAAAATGTGGCTGAGGAATCACTTTAAGATGGTCCAAAAGACCTAAGACTTTAAGAAGTTTCAAAAATGAAATAAGGCCGGGCGTGGTGACTCACGCCTATAATCCTAGGACTCTGGGAGGCCAAGGCAGGTGGATCGCCTGACCTCAGAAGTTTCTAGATCAGCCTGAGCAAGAGTGAGATTCTGTCTCTACTAAAACTAGAAAAATGAGTGGGTTCCTACAGTCCCAAATACTAGGGAGGCTGAGGCAAAAGGATCACTTAGGAGTTTCAGGTTGCTATGAACAATGATGCCATGGCACTCTAATCAGGGCAACAGAGTGAAAAATAAAGAAATATCTCAAAGAAATAAAAAATTGAAATGATTGAAGCAGCAATACATTAAGGCACAATCAAGGGAGTAAATTTCGCCCTAGCAAACAAAATTTTCCCACATTGCCTACAAGTTTTTAACTCATTATTAATGCTGCCTAAAACTCTAATACTGGGCATGATATATTTGAATTAATATGTATTCTTCCTTGAAAATATAATTAATGTGGGCTGGCCACAGTGGCTCATGCCTTATAATCCTGGCATTTTGAGAGAGAAAGTGCTGAATTCGAACCACTCTTCTACCAAGGAGTATCAATCCTAACATTCTGAGAAGCCAGGGTGGGAATATTGCTTGAGACCAGGAGTTCAAGGCTACAGTGAACTAGGATGGTGCCAGTGCATTCCAGCCTGGGTGACAGAGTAAGAATCTATCTCTAAAAACACATAAATAAATAGGAGAAGATTAAACAGTGTAACCATTTAATAAAAATGTTTTATCAGAAAAATTGCAGGGGTCTTGTCATAGTGTTTATTAAGCCTGTCCCTGAATTACAAACATCTGCCTGATGTATGACTCACACTTAGAAATGAAGGCTCTTACAGGCAATGGGGAAATGTCCCTGATCCAACTTACATGCAAATTCAACTTAAGAGCAAACCTACAGAGCCTGTCTCATTCATAACCCTGGAACTGTCTGTAGTTAAAATCATGAGATCTTTATGATAACTTAGCACTTAATCAGAAGTTTTAGCTATTTCTTGTACCTGCACGTAAATAATACATTGGCTGACGTTTCAATTATTAATATATTAGGTCGAATCGCCCAAAATTGCTGGACTTTTTCAGCCAAAAATGGTCAAGTATTAAATAATTTTTACAAATTTGGGTTATGTGTCACGGTATATATATGACACCGTGTGCTGTTAAAACCCATACCACTTTACAGCACAAAGAGCAAACTTGAATGTATGCAACTTAAACAAAAATAATTCAGGGCGTCAGAGGATCCCACAACGACATACAGAATATGACACAACAAAACAACTGTATCACAAATGTATGAAAAACCTCGGTGAAGGCAAGGGAGAGGCATGCTGCCCTGAGTGACTCTGAAAATGAGCAGAGCCTTCAGAGGAACTGCAGATAGCCCCTGTCCTCCACTTGCTAAAGCGGTTTCCTCTTGGGGCACAAGTTAACAATTCTGATACTGTGATACATGTATACTGGAAGGAGTGAGTAAGCGGAGGGAGGAGGGCCAAGTTTCTTGCTGTTAGCATGGGAAGTTATAGGTGAGCAAGAGCAGAAGACTAGAATTATCGATATGGTAATGGGTTAGAGTTGGGGATATCAGCATGAACTCGTGTTCAGCTTAACACAGACACAGATGATTCCATACGGAAATAATACACCCAGGTTAGGATACGGATAGATGTCTCCTTGCTCTGCCAGCTGGGAGGGCCTAGAAGCAACCACCTCCCACTAGCAAAGAGCACACCTACTGCCCAGATCTCGGTTTCTAATTATCATTTTCAAAAACGGGAACCAGGGATTCCTAGAAAAATAGGTGATTCTAGAACTAGGAAAGGAAATATTAAAGATGATCCTAGAGCATCTCGTAGTGACAGAAAGTTAGAAAGTGCTCAAAACACATACACACAAATACACCCCCGCACGATGATGGGAGTTTATCAAAGGGACACAGGGGCCAACTGAAAGAGCTCCCAAGGGGACAGCCAGAGCACAAAGTAGGGTGGATGTGAGAAATCCAAGTAAAATTCCAAGCCCCCAACTTACTCAACAGACCCCCACCTGGCCAAGAGGACCCCAGAGAAATCTCAAAAACAGGCTGACTGGATGGGAGGTCAAACTTACCTCATTTTTAAACACCCCACACACCCTTAACTGCCAGGAGGCTTTCTTCCCTGGGGGCTACCAGAAACCAGCCCTTTGCAAAGACTTGCTCCACTGCTGATTTTAAACAACCGCCTAACACTGCTCCTCCTTCTTTGATAGTTTAGACACAATTGACCAGCATTCCTTCCTCATAAAAGACCACCCACCACGCAGGGATTCTGGCCAATCTATGGAGGATGCACAGTGAGGGGTTTTGTGTCCTCCCTGCTTCACCTGTAGTTGTCAGAGGGCCAAAAACTCCACCCTCAGATCATCTGGATGCCACTGTTTTTCGTACATGGGACCTATGAAATGGCCAGAAGGAAACTAAGGAAAAACTAAGGAAATCTGAATAAAGGATGGACTTCAATTAATAAAATTGTATTCACAATGGTTCATTAATTGCAACAAATGTACCATACTAATGTAAGGCACTAAGGATGTGCACATTTAACCTCTGATAAATATCCATGACTCCTATACCTTATTAAATATGGAGATCCAGCCACCCCACTCCACATAAGCTCTGGGTCCCTTTGCCTCTCCCCCAGAGTTCTTGCTCTCAGCTTCTGACCGTGGCTGTGGCAAGATGGCTGCCTCCAGGCTGGAGCTCGATATGAGAAATAAAGTTCTCCTTTCCAAATTTGTAAATCTCCTCATTCCTGAGTTGACAAATTATAACCCAAAACATAAAATAAGTATTCCTGAATATAGACAGATATAAAGTATTGAATAAATAAAAAGAGAAGAATGGACAAACCACTCGCGCAGATGAACTCTAAATAATAATCCATGTAGACAGCCCACCTTCAGGAGGTGGAGCAGGACTCCCCATTCCTTATGTGGGGGTTGAGCCTAGTGACTTCTTTCCAAAGAATACAACATAGAAAGGGAGAAACCTGACATCCCTGTGTCAGCCAGATGCCGACTGGCAGCATCAGCAGTGGCCAGTCGCCAACGGCATGAACCTTTGATAGAGGTAGTCAAATGATAAATTCCTTCTGTGGTCTTTCTCCCCAAAACACATAAGCTCAGGAGAAAAACATCAGAGAAACGACAATTAAGAGACTCTCTACAAAATACCTGACACATGCTCCTCAAAACTGTCAAGATCATCAAAAATAAGGAAAATCTGAGAAACTGTCACACTAAGAAGAACCCAAACAGGCAGGACAAGGACATGGAATGTGGAATTCTGGGTCAGACCCTGGAATAGAAAAAGGCCAGGAGGCTAAAAACTAAGGAAATCTGAATCAAGTAGGGACTTCAATTAATAAAACTGTATCCAGGCGGCGCCTGTGGCTCAAAGGAGTAGGGCGGTGGCCCCATATGCCGGAGGAGGTGGTGGGTTCAAACCCAGCCCCGGCCAAAAAAAAATAAAAATAAAAATAAAATTGTATCCACAGTGGTTCATTAATTGCAACAAATGTACCATATTAATATAAGGCACTAAGGACAGATCAAATCAGGTGTGGGGTATATAGGAACTCTGTACAATCTTTGCAAATTTTCTTTAAATCTAAAACAGTTCTCAAAGAAAATATTCAAAAAAGTAATTGGAGAAGGGCTAAGATGTTTACTGCATATAGTGGCTGCCAAATTGATACTTCCGGCTC
>NW_003852411.1:20993210-21002442 GCF_000181295.1 Otolemur garnettii
AAAAAAAAAAAAAAAAAAATTGATACTTCCAGCCCCATCTCTGTCATAATTGGCATCAACCACCTCCTCCAGGCTTTGTTTTTTTCCCCAGATGAACATGAGGGTACAATTAGGTTACATCGTTTGCACTGGTTAGGTGCAGTCAGACTTGCAGTTGAACCCCTCACCCAGGAGGTGAGCCATATGCCCTTATATTGTGCCTGTCAGGGGACAGCACACCAATCCCCCTCCCCATCCCCACGTTCCCCCCGCCCCCTCCCCCCACTTGATTTAACTGTGTCTCTTACACTGGAGACTCTCACTCTGCGTTGTTCATTGAGACCTTTCACTTTGACGGCCCTTCTTTCTCGGGCAGCTCGTGGGCCACCCTAGCATAATTTGGTCACCAAACCATATAAAGTTAATTATTATAAGGGAAGATTTTTCAGAGCCCAGTTGTTTTTAAGAACAGACTTCTCAAAATGATGTGGAGTGACTTTTAGAAACGATGTCCAGAGTTATTTTATCTTCAATTCAGGATGCATGACCATTCTCATTTTTTGCTGCCATGATTAGTGTCTAATAAGTAAGACTAAAAAGACATCCTCCTAAATAGAGGTATACACATGCTCTCCACCCCACTCCCGCATACAGAACTGAAAGTTATTACATGTATTATTACTATTCTAACGTGAACTGTGTGTCTAACTTTTTTAAAAGACGAGCTTAATGATATCTTTCCCCAGTGGAAGTTGCTTCTAAGTTAATTCAACTGCCATCTAACACTTCGTATGAATTCTTTTTCATTCAGAGAGGCGAGAGAAGCTAGCAGCCATTGTTCTAACTTTGCAATGTGTTCCATCAAGTGCATATTTTAAAGTCAATTTTACACATGAAAGTCACCGACTCAATTTTAAATAAACTCAATTATGTTTCATCTCTAGGAAAGCATCTGGTAGTCTTCTAGGAAAATGAACCAACTAGTCATTTTTTCAACTTGGCCAGAAACGCTACTTCTATATAAACTCACAGAATGAGTACTCCACACAAGGCTGGAGAAGGCTTTAAAAAGCCAAGTCTTAAAATAAAACCAGAAGGCAGATTTACTATGAATTATTTTTAGCACCCAATTAGCACCCTAATTGGTAGATCCCACACTGTTGGAGAACAGATATCTGAAGAACTACACCCAAGATCACCATTTGATTCATTCCTCCTGCTATAAATAATTAAGGGGAGTTTGGAGAACAGAGGCCCGTACACTGGTAGTTTTTCTCATCAATTTTTCCTTATGTCCCAGTTCTTAGTACTCAGTATTACTACAAGTCTCAAAAGTATGGCTGGTAAATTAGAGTGACCCAAAATGAGACTTAAATCAGGACAGCCAAAACACACATGGATATCCATGCAAGCATGGCAGCTACAATAAATAAGTTAAAATATGAATGCTAGAAATAAAAACCCTGAAAGCCCAATCTTTTACCATCTACTACTATCCTTAATGAATGTGCAGTCAGTCTCCACTAATATCCTTCCAGTGAAGAATACTTTTAAAGAAGCTCTGCCATCGTCCCTACTCAACAGCCTTGTCTCCTCTATCTTCTGTAAGGAATTTCAATAAAAAAAAAAAAAAAAAGCTTTGTCCTGTCTTTAAGCTGTTTTTTTTTGACACAGAGTCTCACTCTGATGCCCTTGGTAGAGTGCTGTGGCGTCACAGCTCACAGCAACCTCAAACTCTTGAGCTCAAGTGATCCTCTTGCCTCAGCCTCCTCAGTAGCCAGGACCAGATTTGAGTCAACCCCTTAAAGGCAGTCTGGGCACATGCCACATGCAAATTTTGGTGCTTTCTCAACCTTCTTTGTACAAAGGTAAACAAATCTATTACCAGGGGTTTGCGATAGCCTACTTGGGTTAGAGCCACACACAATGTCCCACTAGTTTTTCTATTTTCAGTAGCGACAGGGTCGTGTTCTTGTTCAAGCTGGTGTTGAATTCCTGAGCGCAAGCAATCCATCCACCTCAGCTTCTGAAAGGGCTAGGATTACAGGCGTGAGCCAACTACTCCCGGTCCTGTTTGGCTTTTTGTTTTAACATTTTCATAATCTTCAGCCAATTCTCACTTTTAGCCTCCCTGACACTACTTTCCCTACCCCTTCATATGAAGTCTCTGTTGGAGAGTGGGAAAGAGTAGCCATTCTTCTATTTTTAGAATATGTTCTTTTAAATGCATAGTATATTAGAGCCAATTCTGTTACTGGGCAGTTACCAACTCCATTTTAAATTAATGCTACTCCTGTGTTTCTTTTTTAGTTACATGCCCCTCCTTGACATTTTGTATATTTTCTATATGTTTTATGCTGAGGGAACTGTCTCTATAAATATGCTGTTTTTTTAAGGCTTTTAATTTTTATTACTCAAAAAAGCTTCATTTTCTTACTTGGCTTTCTGACTCTATGCTTGTGCCTTCAAGATTTTGATGACGATTCTCTGCTCCTCAATATGGAAATCATGCTTGAGCCTGTCACGAACGCACTCAGCACACATGAACCCCCACAGGCCCTGCTGACATGTTTTCTTTTTTTTCTTTGAAATAGTCTCACTACTCACCCTAAGTAGAGTCCCGTGGCATCACAGCTCATAGCAACCTCAAACTCTTGGGCTTAAGGGATTCTCTTGCCTCAGCCTCCGAGTAGCTGGGACTACACGCATCCACCACAACACCTGGCTAGTTTTTTGTTGCAGTTGTCATTGTTGTTTAGCTGGCCCTGGCCAGAATCGAACCTACCACCCTTGGTGTATGTGGCTGGTGCTGTAACCACTGTGCTACAGGTGCTGAGCCTGACATGTTTTCTTGTTTTGGACAACCTCATAAGAATTTTAGGACTCATGGCACCAACCCCTTGAAGGCAGTCTGAGCACACGCCACATGCCAATTTTGGTGCTTTCTCAACCTTCTTTGCATAAAAGTAAACAATGCTATTACCAGGGGCTTGCAAAAGCCTACTTACTAGTTTTAGAGGCTGTATTGTAGGAAAGCCTACGCTGGTATGTCAAACACTGCACCATTCTAAGTGCCTCTAGACAGCTTCCCCAGAAAAGCAAATATGCTTTTTAAATAAATCATCTGTCACAAGGTGACAATCATTCACAATAATAAGAATTCCCTTTTTTATTACCTACTATCTTCATGAGTTGTGTCCTTCTAAAATATCTACTTTTTCTTAAAGCTTCTTAAAATCTAACTTTAAAAAACAATACCCTGTACTACCTTTCCTTGATATTATAAACTCTAACACGGTCACCTTTTCCCAGAATTCCTTAAGACCATGTCACCAAGGTATCTTTGCAAGATCCAGAATTTTAATTCTCTCCACTGCTTCGTCACCTTTCAAAGATATGACGCCCCTGCTGGCCAGACAAGATCAGTGCATCAGATCTGGCTTCATGCTAACTCACATCTGTACAGCACTACGGTATGATCACATTTGATCCTCACAACAACCTTAAAAGTCTGGAGAGCTATTATCATCCCAAGGCTGAAAACTGTTAAATTATTTACTCAAAGTCAGGAGGTCAAGCAAACGGAAATTGGGGCCAAGCTCGGCCTCCTGTCCATTAGGCTGCAGAATTAGACTTCCGACAGACATCAGGATGTGTAATACAGTTCTCCTCCCTGTCATTCCTCATACCTGTGCTAGTTTTATAATCTATATTAACAATCTTGTGAATGTTTCTAATAGCTGTAGAGTTTGTTCTCCGAAGAAATGATATTATTTCTTGGTGACCTTGGTTTTATTCCAAGCTCCACTGTCTTTTCCCCATATAACCTAAGACAGGATTCAAAACTCTAATATAACATTACATTTTTTTTTCACATTTCACAAGCAAATGATTTTTCTAATGATAAAGAAAAACAAGATGTTTTTCAGGTAAGGGCTTCTAGACTTTTAACACAAAGTTGTAAAACAAGGTGATTTCTAACTATTTGAAGCAGAATAAGGAAAAAAGAATACTAAGAAAAAAAATAATTGTTCAGTAGATGATAACCAGGAACTTCTTGACCCTATGAAAATGAAAATAAAAGACAGGCTTCAGGGAATATAATGGAATCGAAACCCTTTCTGACTTTCCAAACTCAGATTTTTACCAATAAGGTTTGTCTTGTGTATATCCCGAAGGTCCCAACCATCCCTACTGAGAAAAAAAGCAATGGAAAGAAGCTATTTAATCAGACGGTGACTTAAACTGATTTAGCGATTTGGTTATATTAATTAATTAAATAAATCTCAAATATTTTCTAATATTGACAAGTATCATGCACATTTATAGGTTGGACAAATGGATTTTATAAATTATGAAAGATTAAAACAGCTGAGATCTTTTTAGATCAAATGAAAAGAATTGTCTCTTTAACAAAGTAAACAAAACAAAGCAAAAATAAGTTAAAGGTTTACCTTATCTTAAGGTTCCCACAAATCATCAGAAAAGATCCATAAAGAACAGAATGATTTTGTTAATCTAAGGTACCCTGGCGATAATAAAGGCAAACCAAAGAACTCGTAAAGAGGCCAAGAATGGCTTTATAGTTTGTGCAAACACGGAAACTATGGAACATCTTTTAAATATTATACATAAAACTTAAAAAAAAAAAAGAAAGGACTCTGCCCTCAAAATGTATACTCCACGGACAATGAACAGACACTATCTATATTTAGAAATACTAGTTGGGGCCTATGGTCTTGGCTTCTGATCCCAACCATCGACTATAACATGACCTTGAACATGAATCTTTTCACCTTAATATTCTCACTTCTGAAATGAGAGTATTGGATTGGATGATTTCTAAAAACTCTTCTGTTCCTATAATCCTGTGATTCTATAAATAATAGCAGAAGACTTTTCCCAACTTGAAATAATCAATTCAGATTATTTTAGATCTTTAGAAGGAAATAAGAAGCTCCTTGTCCACAATCCACAGGTAATTGGGTTTTCCCTCACAGCAATAACATCTCCAGTAATTCAATGGCCTGATAATTCTACCTCCTCCTGCCCTTGAGTGTGATGATTATGTGCCATTATCCAATCACATCCCATTAAAATACAATTTTACTATAACCAAAGGGGAAAAACTTTCTAGTAAGACGATGTGTAATGATTCTTTCAAACATTAAACCGGAAAAGATGAAGACAACTCTGTGTGCCAACTTTCAACAAAATGGGCTTTAAGAGAGCTGCGCGCATCTGAAGTAATGTTTATAGTGTAGTCATTAATCACATGCCTTGTAAAGGAAATTACTAGACACGTGTTCACTACTAATGAGTACTGAGCCCAGTCCTCGGGTTATAAGAGTAAAACTTGTATTTCTGCCCTTTCTTATTTTAAATTCAAGCCATAGCTAAGAAAAAATAAGCTTTGATTTGAACTCTTCTATTGCAGACTCCTATATAATTCTAAAATTCCTAAAAGCATAATGTAAATAAAGGCAAAGGTAATTTTTCAGGCAAGCAGCAATTGGCCAAAAGAAATTTTTTTTTTTTTTTTTTGAGACAGAGTCACTCTGTAACCCTGGTAGAATGACCTGGCATCATCATAGCTGACTGCAATCTCAAACTCTTGGGCTTAAGAGATCTTCTTGCCTCCACCTTCTGAGAAGAAGTGACTACAGGCATGCACCACCACCACACCTAGCTAGCTTTTTCCTGTTTTTTTTTTTTTAGAGACAGAGTCACCCTCCATAGAGAGCATCACAGCTCACAGCAAAATCGTTCTTCGGTTTAGGCAATTCTCTTGCCTCAGCTTCCTGAGTAGCTAGGACTATAGGTGCCCACCACAATATCCAGCTTTTTTTTTTTTTTTTTAAAGTCTCACTTGGTCACCCTCAGTAGAGTACTATGGCATCATAGCTCACAGCAAAGCTCAAACTTTTTTTTTTTTGTTGTTGCAATTTGGCCCAGGCCAGGTTCGAACCTGCCACCTTCAGTATACGGGGCCAGCGCCCTATTTGCTGAGCCACAGGCACCGCCCCCTAGCTAGTTTTTTCTATATTTAGTAGAGACATGGTCTCACTCTTGCTCAGAATGGTCTGGAACTGCTAAGATTACAGGCATGAGCCATCGCACCCAGCCTGGTCAGGGGGATTCTTAAAAACCAAAAGCTGGAAGGGAGAGCAAAGAAAGGCATCATTAAAATTTGTTTTAGGTTCAGTGACATCAGTACCCCTCAATTATTTCTTATATCTCTTTTGCCCTCACACTTTGCATCTGTGACTCTTCCTAAAACTATTTTAAATGCTCCCTTGTGACCCTCTATTCCCATCCCTCTGTTACAGAGCCATCGCATTGCCTTCTATATACAAACACTAAAGGCACAAGTACAGGGCACTGACTGGATTTACAATCTCTGAGGCTGCGCCGGTACATCATTTAGACCACAGATAAAAGATACTACTACTGCTGGAGGAAAAGCAGCTTAGCGACTTGCCGGGTTTCCTACAAAGCAGATTACAATCTCACACTCTCGCCATATATGAAGTCTATCATTGTACAAAAGAGGCACCAAGTGCATTTGCTGCCCTACAATGTAAATGAAGTACCTTTTTAGTAGTTCTTAGCTCATTATATTCCACAAGCCATTCTTATTTTAGCAGAACTCCCAGAAGTCAGTCTG
Organism: Otolemur garnettii; assembly: GCF_000181295.1. Taxonomy (NCBI): domain Eukaryota; kingdom Metazoa; phylum Chordata; class Mammalia; order Primates; family Galagidae; genus Otolemur; species Otolemur garnettii. The sequence continues at coordinate 20,999,857 of NW_003852411.1, forward strand.
GCTACGGCCTCCCAAAGGTTCCACTATTGTCAACAGCCTCGTGCGATCCCTAATCAGGCTACCTTCAACTTTTGCAGTGATGGCGAAGTGGCCAGGGGCCACTATAACCTGTGGGCATCTGATCCTGCTCCCAGTCCCACCTTGTACCCTCAGGGGTCTCCAAAGCAAGTTATATGCACCCCAGCCCAAAGTCCAAGACATCACCACTCCTGAACATGCACTGTGCAAACAGCTCCCAGGTGGCCACCACTGGAGCCTAAAACGGTGCACTGGTGGAGTCCTCCTTTAGGAGGAAAGTGAAGAGGTTCACACAGGCCCTGTGAGCAGCCTGAGCCCATTAAGGCAGAGATTTGGGATCCAAGTTACCTGGAACAAGGGTTAGAAGGATGGGTTTGAGCTCCAGGTAGGCACATCTCTGGCCCCCTGTCTCATCCTTGACCTCCCCCTCAACACACACACCCCTAGCCACATAATGAAGAGTGAAGCCAGAGGAAAGACAGAGCAAGGCACTATAAAATTTAAGGCCTAGAACATAAGTTTAAGGGTGATATTATTCTTAGTCAGTTGAAATTTTAAAGTTCTTCTGAGGCCTTGACTGTAAAGATGGGGGGTCCCGGCCAGAACACAGCTGTGTGCTCTCTATTTATCCAAAAAACAAAACCAGATTAACATGAACAATAGGGGCATCCTTCAAAATAAAAATGAAGGCACAACGTAACAGTACATGTATGTATGCTTTGCACGGGAGACAAAAAGAAGGTATAGGATTCTAAAACACAAGCTCCAGATTATTTTTTACCAAGTGTCAAACCCACCTTCTCCCCAGAGACTTTCTTCATCACCAGCAACAGAGTCACTTAGAATCAAGCACATAAGAGCTTGCCTCCACGCCCTCCCTGTGCCCTAGAGATTACCCAAGTTTAGGGGGACAGGTAATTTCACAGATCAATTCAACACTTCCTAAGCCCCTAGACCTTGCATCAAACACCATGAGAAGAGTCAGAGATAGTAAGACAGGTAAGATGCAGCCCTGACATCAAAGAGCAGGTAGCAGGTGGATGGCAGGATCAGCCCATTTGTTCTCACATCCTCCTATCCACACCCTTTGGCAGCGCCCTCCCACAGTACTCTGGGCTTGGCCATATGACTTCCTCTGAACAATGAGACAGATGCAACTACATCAGAAGCAGATATTTGAAAGTTCTTATACGTTAGAGGATTTACCCTTAGAATGCTCTTGAGAATGCTGTTGACAACATATGGACAAGTCTGAGCTTACCTGTGGAAGGACAGGAGACCACAAGAAAATAACTGAAGTGCCCCAGTCATCAATCAGCCAGCCCCCAGCTGACCCAGCAGTCGTCCATATGAGTGAGTCCCAGCAGAAATCAGCTGAGCCCCACAAAACCCAGCCCAAACTGCTGATTCCCCAGAATCACGAGCTAAATTAATGGCCAGTATTCTAAGCCACTAAGTTTTGGGGTGGTTTATTGCAGGGGAAACGAATCTAACAGATATGAAATTCAAAGCCTTATAGGGAAGCTAGACTTGTATGTAATTAATTGTAATACAGTATGAGGGCCATAACAGACCTAAGGACACAATATATAGATAACTTAGAAGAAGATAACTGCTTGGCCCACCTTGGAGAATGCACAGAAGTGTCTGGAAAAATGTGATATAAGAGATAATGCAGATTCTTTATTCTGTGAAAAAGAACCACTTCAGGGGGCAACAGACTGAACCAAACTCTGCTTCTTCCAACCTTCATACAAATGTGCAGTGGGATCACCAGAACCAGACTAGAATCCAGGGGCTGCTGTGTCCACTAGGGAGCTATGGGATAATCCTTCAACCAGAAGCTCTCCCTCTCTCTCTCTCCCAGAGAAGTTTCAAAAGGACTAGAACCAGATGAGACTTTGAAGATGCCACCAAGTTGAACATCTGCTTAACTCAGCTGCATTCAGTTCTCTAGGATCTCCCAGCAGTCAGACTGAGAAAATGACAACACGCTGTCACTACAGATGGTATGACAAGCACACTGAGCAGGCAGATACATTCAGGGAAAGCACGTCTTACCTAGAGAGACATCCCCAAAGCCAGGCTGGGAAACCCTGTGCACTTCTGCACACACTGAGACTTTCAGTGCTGGTTTATGATTAAGTTGACCATTAAAAGACTTGTGTTTAATACACATATGCTTAAGTAATTTTAGGGGGAAAAGAGATCAAAGTACAATTTACAGATTAAAGATGCTCATTCTTACAGGGTTATTTCTAAGAGAAAAAAAGGACCAATTTAAATGTCCAAGAATAACGGAATATTTGGGTATATGATGGTGTAACTGTAATAAAGAATATGCTTTTAAAGAGAACCTAATGAGATAGGAAAATTCTCATAAAATAAGATGCAAAAACCACATATAAAGAATGAGCCCTGGCTCAGCACCTGTGGCTCAAGCAGCTAAGGTACCAGCCACATACATCTGAGCTGGCGGGTTCAAATCCAGCCTGGGCCCACAAAACCACAATGACAGCTACAACCAAAAAATAGCCGGGCGTTGTGGCGGGCGCCTGTAGTCCCAGC
>NW_003852411.1:21002531-21006697 GCF_000181295.1 Otolemur garnettii
AGGCTCTGTCTCAAAAAGAAAGAATGAGCCCAATAAATGTTTGTCAACAATATCCTTAGGCAGCAGGATCAAGGGTGAATGTTTTTTGTCTTTCAAATTAAAATATATATAAAGTTATTAATAAAAAAACCAAGATTATACATGTGGTTTTAGACCACTATAAAACAAGTGGTCTATACTCTTCAAAAAATATCAATGTCATGAAAGAAAATGAAAGGCTGGGAGATTATTCCAGATTAAAGATTTAAAAGGCATGACAATTAGATGTGTGTGTGATATGTAATCTTGACTTCCTTGGCCAAGTGGAAATATGATCTAAAGAATTTTATTGGGACAATAGGCTAATTATGAATATAGACTGCATGTTTCTATGGCCATAGAAAGGAACGTCCTTGTTCTTAGGAAATACATGCTAAAATGTTTAGGAGTAAAGAAGTATGACATCAACCACTAACTCTCAGATGATACATAACGTGTGTGTGTGTGTGTGTGTGTGTGTACTGACACACAGAGACACAAAGAGACAGAGATGAGAGCAATATAAAACAAAGGTAACAAAGCATTAACAATTGCTAAGCAAGAGCTTTTTAAAACAATTCTGGCAACTTTTGTCCAAATTTAAAATTATCTCAAAATAAAGTAAGAGACACTAATTTTAGATCTGAAAAAAAAAAAATTTCAAAGAGAAAAATCTTTGATAATTGTAAATTTATTGTTATAAAGGAAATGTTAAGAAGATTTCATTCCCAACGTGTTATGCAATATTTTCATGCCAATTAACAAAACCCTCTCCTTGAGGAAACCAAGGGAAGAGATGGACAAACCCCTTCATTAATCCTGTTCTCTGCTATTGGCCGTCCTTCCTGAGGCTGGACCGTCTCCCACGCAGTTCACACAGGAGGCCAAAGGTGCTTGGCAGCACATCAAAGTCAGGCACTGGGCTGGCTGGCATTTGCATATTACACGGCAGGGAGAAGTCGGCCATTTCACCAGAATACCCAAAATTTCATTCCACCCCAAACTCCATCCTGACTCTCCAGCCCTCAGCCCTGGCTCTGCTTGTGGCCTTGCCCTCTGCCAGGAGTCTACTAATATTTCATCTGAGATTTTTTTTCCACTCCCATAAATTTTCCCAAGTGTAACTGACAACCACACTTTTCAGGCCCTCATTGCTCATTTCCTTAAATGTTAAGTTCCTAAAAGAAGGAGAAATATCTTAAGCATATTCTTCATTATACAAAGGGTGCCCAAAAATGTATACGCATTTTAAGAACGGAAAAAACTGTATTAAAATTGTAATACTCAATATGTACCGAAAATGTTTGTTATCTTGCTTATCTTACAACTGTAGAAGTCAAACTTAACTTGTATTACAATTCTAATAACAACTTTTTTCTTTTCTTAAAATGTATATACATTTTGACACCCCCTGTATTTAATGTATATTAAGTATCATGATCACAACATTAAAGAATTTGAATATATCTTTAAACAGCCACATCATTAAGAATTAATTATTAATTCTATCTTACCAATGAATGGTAATTTGTTATTGATTTCATATCTCAGTAGACTCAAGAAATGTTTTATGTGGAATTAATTGAAAAAGTAAATAAATGAATATAATGTAAATGCAACTTTATTATGACATAATCATTAAGAAAAATCATAGGATGGGATCACAACTGCCCTCATAAAATAATTATGATTAAATGCCCTGAGACTTGGGTAGGTACCAATGAAGTAAATTATACCTATAACCAAAAAATACTGCTCAATAAATTATCCACAAAATAATTCAAGTCTATCCCAGATACCTGCTCAAATTTAGCAGAGAAATAAAATGGTTTGGTTTGGTTTGGTTTACTTTGCTATTTATTCTGCCTAAGTATTTTGGATAGAGCTACTGGTTGATAAAAATCACAGAAGAAATTTCTGGTAATCATTTTCCTATAATACAAGCATATGTGCTCACTAGATTAGAACTACTGGTTTATATTTATTTAAATATAAATAAACCAAAAAAAAATCAACTCTATTCCTAATTCTACCACCTGGCAATCTCTCCCTAGAGATTTTTACACACATATTATTCATAAAAATATTGCCATAGTCTACATATTGTTTCGTAACTAATCTAGGGTTAGACTCTTGTCCTGGCCGTGTATACCAGGGGAAGGAAAATTTACTCCATAGAACCGTCAAGAGTATGCTATGAACCTTTAAAGACTCTCTAAATTCATTATTTACTAAACTAGCGTTGTTTATGCTCCATTTGTTCTACTTAATGTTTGCTGTGCCGAAAAATAATCTGAGTTAAATGCGCCGGTATAATCACCAGCGGGAAAAGTTTAACTTCAGAAGATGGCCGAGTTGTAAAGAGAAGACACATGGGATTCAAACTCTCAGGACACAGAGATGCCTAACCTATCACACTCAGCATGTCTAACTATGTAGTTACTGATGCTCTTCTGGAGACTTAGATCACGTAAATTTTTTTAAAAATCTATTCTAAAAATCTACTTAGAGACCTAGATGTAATATACAAGACCTAAATGTAATAAATATAGTAAATATGAAAATCATTTCCTTCATTTAATCAGCTGAATTCTAAGTTTATTTTCTAGCCAGCACAGGAAATAACACAAGAGTATCTGTGGCTGATACAGCACAATGGCTAGCTCAACTTCATGTTGCAATCTCCCTACTTGCCTCCCTTTACTGCAGAGGCTAAAATACTAAAAACTTTCCAAGACTTCCCTATAACTAGCATTCTCAAGGCAATGCAGGTTTCGCTGTTAGAGACGCTTCCATAGGACCTGAATTCAGAGTCAAGGTGAATGGGAGAGAAGCAACATTCCAGGTGTTACCTTGCTGGTGCAGATCCCCCAGGCAGCAGACAGCCCTGAAGCTAACAGTGCTGGCAGCAGTCTGACCCCTGGATCACCACTAGAGTATTCCAGAAGACAACAATTGCTTTGTGACTCCTGGTTGTGGTTAAGGTGTGTGACCTTGAAAACAGCAGTTGGCACACAGACTTTCTGAGTCCCCAGGTTCCTAAGAGTACCAAAGGGAGCAGTCCACCAGTCAGGTCCCAGGTCTGCAGGGTCTTTCTAAAGGGAGCCATTCTTGGACGTCCAGCCTAGAGTCTAATCCTCCAGCCCTTCCCATGATTAGATCAGTAAGATCTAATTAGATACCTAATTCCTGTGGTATATACTTTCATTCTTACTATTCTATTTTTTCTCAAATAGCTACAAAGGTCTCCATTACCTGCAACTGACCCAAGTCATATTGTACTAAGACAACTACCTGAAAACATTCAACGATCTGAACACTTCCATGCTTTCAAATATTCAAAATAATCTAAAGTAGTATCGATTTTCAGGAGACAGCATTGACCAAGGCATATCATCCAATTCTCAGTCTTTTCTCTGAGCAGTAATAAAAAGAACCCTAGATCTTTAAAACATGGTTACTCAACATATTAAAGCACCTTTTGCTCAAATTCATGACAATTTGATATCTGAAAACTGTAGCAAAGGAAGACACTCTAAATACATCCAAGACTTACTTCGTTAAACATCTAACCCAGCACCTGTCATGTGGCTGATACTGAACATGTCAGCTGGACCGAGTATGGCACAACAATACAGGTGAGTCAAACCAGTTCCTGAGGCAACAGTAGATTAGTTTTGCTTTGGGAACAACACACTGAATTATGACAATGTTGCATAAAATTAAATGCGCTTTGAGCCACAGGCACTGCCCGTGTATTTAAATGCACTGGGTGGCACCTGTGGCTCAAAGGAGTAGGGAGCCAGCCCCATATGTTGGAGGTGGCGGGTTCAAATCCAGCCCTGGCCAAAAACTACCAAAAAAAAAAAAAAATCAAATGCACTCGCATAAAGTCCATGTACTTATTACACAGCTACGTAGGATCTGATAGAAAGGATGAATAGCTGTGTGCTAGAATTTTAGGAAACTTCTAGAAAGGTCAGAACAATGTGATATTTTCCTGCAATGGCAGAGGACATAAAGAGATGGATAGGTTTGGCGCCAGTGGCTCAAGCGGCTAAGGTGCCAGTCACATACACCTAAGGTGGCGGGTTCGAATCCAGCCTGAGCCCACCAAACAACAATGACATCTGCAACCAAAAAATAGC
>NW_003852411.1:21006900-21007642 GCF_000181295.1 Otolemur garnettii
AGAGATGGATAATTTTCTCAGCATATTTCTACTTTTTTCATAAAGAAATATTAAGAAAACTTGACCTTAAAGGTCAGAAACATACTCATTGAGGCAGACGGAATCTACTTCACAAAGGTCCCTACCCAAATATCTCTACAGAGTAATACAATAATACTCTTATTCCTTAGGAGTGCTAATGATATACCTTTTTGTGTAAAAATATGATATAAAAGAAAATAAAGTCATGGCCACCGGCTCTCACCTAGGTGATGAATGGAATAGCCTGGGTTCATGGCTTTGCAGAAAAGCAACGGAATAGGCCTTGCTTTCTCTCCGTCACTTAACACAAGTCTCTCCAATTCATGGGAGAAACAGAGGTAGGTCAGCAGCTCTTTCTACAGAAACATGTACCTAAGAGAAGTCAGCTTCAGCTACAGGCATTTTTCATTAATAAATCCCCACAGTCCTATCCAAGAAGTGAAAAGTCCATTTCCCAGCAGCTTTGGGTTTTTCCCAACTTCCAAAAACAATTAAAGGAATTTAAATGAATATTTCCTGATTACTGCAAAGCTCTTTATTAATTGCCATGGAAAGAGATGATAGAACAGGAAACAAGGTCACTGTCCCCACAGAATTATGATTCAGCGAGATAAAAGATCTCACATCTTTCATTTTCAATCTATGTTCAAAAAAATTCATTACAGCTTCTGCAAACAGTAATTCTCATTTTGAAGAGTTGTTGGGCATCTTTCCTTTAACA
>NW_003852411.1:21008979-21010361 GCF_000181295.1 Otolemur garnettii
AAAAAAAAAAAAAATGAAACAAATATGTTTAATAGACATAAATCCTTAGGTTTAAAATATTCTTTAACCTACCAAAATTTGTTTGACATACAGTGTTTAGTATAAGGTATGATATGCCTTAAGAAAAAAGGCATAGTATAGGGAATAGAAAGGTAGCTCACATTATAGTTTATTCTAATTTATTTCTATAGTATAGGGAATAGAAAGGTGGCTTACGTTATAGTTTATTTTAATTTATTTCTATAGATTCAGAACCTATCTTACAGCAAACTAAAGTTCTGTGATTTAAGTTTTCAACTTCTCCAATTTCATCCTGAACACTTCTTTGTGTCATTTAAGTTTGTAAATGGAAAAAATAATGTGGGTCCACAGAAAGATGAAAAGAAGTCTTATTTTCTATAACCATAACACAGAAAACAAATATTACGTATGTTCAGATTCTCTATATAGCAGAATTAGAAACATATTTCTGTACCTTAGGCTAATAACCTGAAAAAACATCAACTTTCTAAATGAAGTCCTTGAAAAGAGAAAAAAAAATAACCCAACAGCAAAAACATTTCAACATAAAGTCACAAGTATTTCTATTTGAAACTACCATTACCACACATGAACGACAATCTTTCACCCAAATATTTTTTATTTTATTTGCTTTTATTTGAAAATGTTCAAGTTTATATAAAAGGAGGCCAAATAGTGTATAGAATACATGTAAATCCACACGTACCTGTATCCAATTTCAACAAGTACCAGCCCATGGGCAGTCCTGATCCACATAACTCTCTCCCTGTGCCATGTTCCACTTTCCAACCACATTATTTTCAAACAAAGGCCAGACCTTACATCATTTCATCAGTAAAGATCTAAGTATGTACCTTTAAAGGGTAAGGACTCTTTTTTACACTTACCAGGGTACTTATTTTTATGTCTGCTTAATAAACACTCTTCTAAGAGCTTTACAAACAGCAGCTCATTTATTCTTCCAATCAATTATATCAGATGGCTACTATTATTCTTATCATTCACAGGTGAGGAAACTAAAGTCACCTGTCCGAGGTTGCCCAGCCAGTAAGTGGCAAGGCAAGGTCTGAACCCAGGTAGTCAGGCTCAGATGAAGGCGTCTGTTCACTGCAGTCTACTACTAACTGGCAGAAAACATTTGGTTTACTCCCTCAGAGGCTATACAGAACCTACAGAAATGTCATTTTTACATCCTATATTCCAACTTGCCTTGAAAAGAGATAGTTGCTCAACCATGAAGGATAATTGCACACTTATTTTAATGAAACAATACTGGCTTTTTAAGTAGCTTTAGAACACACAATTCAGACAAAGCAATAGTGAACTCTAGAAGTGGCCAATAAGAGTAGAAAGTCAGGCTC
>NW_003852411.1:21010706-21018987 GCF_000181295.1 Otolemur garnettii
AAAAAAAAAAGCACAATCGTTTCAAATATGTTTTCAAAAATCCAATTTCATGAATGCTACTACTGCAGACCTTCTCACTGTAACATCTAAACCTGAGAACTACTACAGATACCATTAAAACAGGCACTTATTTTGACTTGCCACAATTAATTTAACTTTAAGAAATCTTTAACTATAAAAACTGATCTTTGGTAAAATGGACAAAAACATACACTGGGGAAAGGACACACTATTCAATAAATGGTGCTAGGAAAATTGCACCCCCATATACAGAAGAATGAAACTGAATTCTTATCTCTCAATCATATACAAAAATTAACTCAAGATGGATTACAGACTTAAATGTGACATCTAGAACAATGAAAATCCTAAAGGAAAACTGAAGAAAAACTCTCTGGATATTGGCCAAGGCAAAGAATTTATGACTAAGATCCCAAAAGCAAATGCAATAAAAACAAAAATCTTTTACTATAAAAACTTCTATGCATGACTCGGAGCCTGTAGTACAGTGATTACAGTGTGGCCACATGCACCAAGGGTGGCGGGTTCGAACTCGGCCTGGGCCAGCTAAACAACAACAACTGCAACAAAAAAACAACCAGGTGTTGTGGCAGGTGCCTGTAGTCCCGGCTACTTGGAAGGCTGAGGCAAGAGAATCGCTTAAGCCCAAGAGTTAGAGATTGCTGTGAGCTGTGACACCACGACACTCTACCAAGGGTGACATAGTGAGACTCTGTCTCAAAAAAACAAAAATGCTATGCGTGTTTGCATATATATATGTATACATAATATAAATATATACATGTATATACATAATATAAATAATATACTTTAATATGGGTAGACACTTCAGCAGCAGCGAGAGGCCTTCTCACATTCCTTTCCAGTGTTCAAGTGACACTCAGAAGAGAAATAGAAACATTCTTGCTTTTGAAACCACCCCCGGTACTAATGTCATATAGGAAAGACTCCATGGAAATGTGCCTCTGGTTTGGACTTAGTGCTGAATCCATTAGGAAGTAAAGGAAATCACTCCTAAGAAAAGATCTGATGGCATCATTAGGAACGGTTATTTTATTGTCAGTAAGGGAAAAGATAACATTATTTTCTTACTTTTGGGGCAAAAGGAAAGAAAAAGCATATACCTTTTTACATTTTAAGTCTCACAGTTAAGAACGTCAGGCATCTTCCCATCAATTCATCTTGCTGTTTGCAGTGCCAGCACTCAGAAGGAGCTGAGACACAATTAACAGTGTGGCCTTCCTCAAGTCCTTGCTTAAATCTCACCTCTTCCTCTCGAGATGCAGCTGATCCCCCTTGCCCTGTGTTTCCTTTTCTTTGCTCCACAGACCTAAGCACCTTGTAATCAACCACATAATGTACTTACTTACTATGTGCACTGTTTATCCACCTCCCCAGTGAGAAGGTGAGTTCCTCAAGGGCAGGAATCTTTGCTTTGGGGGCTTTCTTCTCCAGCTGGTAGAATGGTGCCTGACCCATAAGAGGTGTTCCATTAATACCTGCCGAACCTAGGGTTTTGAATGCAATGGTGTCACAGCTCACAGCAACCTCCAACTCCTGGACTTAAGCAATTCTCTTGCCTCAGCCTCCCAAGTAGCTGGGATTATGGGCACCTGCCATAACGCCCAGCTATTTCTTGGTTGTAGTTGTCACTGTTGTTTGGCAGGCCTGGACTGGATTTGAATCTGCCAGCTTTGGTGTATGTGGCTGGTGCCTTAGACACTTGAGCTACAGGCACCAAGCCACCTCATGTACTTTTTAAATAACCTTTTAAATAATGGTAATACTTTATAGCTAACACTTATGGAGATGAATGCCTGTCATAGTCCAGGTACCAGGCTGTGCCCTGCCAACCCATTAAAGAAATTCATGAACGCCTTGAGAAGTGCAGACCATTTTACTGATGAGAAATGTGTTACTTACGGAGATTAAGTAACTTCCCACCAAATGAAGCTCACTCAAGATCTCTTCTCCTTGTATGATTCACCTTGACTTCTTATAGGACTGACACCATTATATCTTCCAAATATTTAACTACAATATTGATAACTACAATAAATGTGTGTTAACCATAATGATCAACTATCTTCATAAATAGTGTCAAACACACGACTCAGACCCCAAGAATAATGACGGGATGATTCTGTTCCTCCTTGCTGTGAATATACTCCTCCCTCAATCTCAATAACAACAAAAGGATAATAATTTCTTTAACACTTTACAGTTTATAACATGCTTTTAATAACCAATAACCAAATTTATAAATTATTTCCAAACTTGATCTAAACTGTGAAAACATACATCTGCAATCTTGCTCTTGAACTGACTCCAAAAAAAGAAAGAATATTGTGTCCAAATTGGACCTGAATGAGAAACAGATCTTCAGAAAGAGAGATCTCCCGAATGGAAGTTTCTATAATTTCCTGAGTAGATACTAACTTTCCACATTTTCTCTAAAGAAAGAAAAAAAAAGAAGACTAGGAGAAAAGCAACAGGAATCCACAAGCTGAGACAGTACACACTGGGGCCTGGTCCACGTGCCAGGAGACTACAGGGACCATCCCCGTGGGTTCCTCCTTGCTAATGTCTTGACGTCACTTTTGATAGGAAATGCTAATAAAAAAAAAAAAAAGGATAAACAGAAACAATTTGCAACTAAGGATAACTGATTCGTTCCCACATACATTATTTTGACAATATCTCAGGCCCAATATGCTCGGCATTATGGGAGAGCCAGTGAAGAACAAAGCATAGTTCCCATTGTCATAAACTAGTTGGGAAGACCAGATATAAATATGCAAAGACAAATGATAGAAAAATTAACTGCATGAAAAATATGAGAAATGGTCTTGGGGTGGAGGACAACAAAGAAGCTTTATCGTCTAAAAACAATGAGGCAATGCAAAGACCGCACAATTAATATGAATGGAAAATCATTTCTTTTTTTTATTATTATTAAATGATAGCTGTATACATTAATGCAAACATGGGGTACAGTGTAGTGTTTTCATATACATTTTGAAATACTTTCATCAAGCTGGTTCACATAAATTTCATGTCATTTGCATAGTCATTGTGTCAAAACATTTATATTCTAGTTCTAGAAAAGTTCACTTGTACCCTTGTTAGACAGAAATATTGGAAAATCATTTCAAATTCAACTTTCTCTTCTAAAATACTATGCTCTTGAAAACCTGTGACAATTATACTTCCTATTAAATTCTTTAAGATCTAAAGAAATATGATGATTTTGGTCTTTTTTCCTGACCTTCCCTCTACAATGCTTTGTCATCTCTCAAATTTCTCCTGTTGGCCAGCTCCATGAGCCCAAAGGCCATCCCTTACACCTGGGTGGTGTGTGGTAGCCAGCTAGGGCTTAGCAATTGCTGGCTACCTTGGTATTAAGAAAGAATTTACTACCTCTTAAACCCACAGAACCTATCTTCCTGGAGATAATACTCAAAACACGGCTTCTACATTTTAAATATGCTATTTGAGAAGTAAAAAATAATTTAAATTTTAACCCCCAAAATGGAAAATTCGTGTATATAACTTAAGAGTCAATAATGTGACAATAAGGCAGTGGTTGTTGGGGAGGGGGGAAAGTCTAGAAATTTGTGGGGATGTTTCCAGTGATTGGGACCAGGAATATTAAGCATCCTGGAATTCTTGGAGAATCATGTGCACTCAGCAATGATCTCACATCCTGTATGATTTTCAAATCTTTGGCTTTACATATACTCATATATGTGATATTATCTGAGCTAGAGCCTAATTCTGTTTTATATATAAACACTAAGGATTTAGGCAATTCATTGAATTTTTTTGGAATATGCCTACTACATAAATTGACAGAAGACTGTACTCTGTTTCGTTGGAACTTTAGGAAGAGTTGTTTAGTATTTTGAAAAATCAAGTCCCTGAAAGCAATGCTCATGATGGAATTTGAGCAAAATGACTCTGTCCATCTATTTTTGTCCAGCTGTCAATTGTGCTTTTGTCCATCTATTTTTGGGCTCTAAGCACTGAGCACAGAGTGGTGAGCACATAATTGTGCATCATGTCACTCCATTTCTTGACAGTGTATACACCAGGTCCTCCCCGATCTCCGTCTCTGCCCCAATATTTCTAACAATGTCCATTGCTAACTTTTGCCATTCAGCATTTGAGCTCATTTGGAATTTTGCCACTTTAGCACACACTCAACCTCTGGCCCAACTATTCCCTAAAAATTCCAGACTTTTTAATGTCTTCAAGTGTTTATTCATGACATTCCTCCTCCAGACACACCTTCCACCCTGCTCCCTGTCTTCCCAAAGCCCATCATATTCTGGGGCCCACAAATCTTAGGTCCTAGCTTTCAACACAGATTATTTCCCCTTGGATTTCACATTCTAAATACAGGCAGTGTGGGTACCTGATTGTCTTCAGTTTAACATTTGATTTTTATAGTCTTGCATTGTTTTCTCATTGTATTGTGTCTTACCTTTCCTTTCCCCAGAAGAATATAACTGTGAGTGCAGAGACCATTCTATACCTTTTTTTTTTGAGACAGAATCTCACTCTACTGCTTTTGAGTTGAGTGCCATGGCATCATCATATGTCACAGCAACCTCAAACTCTTGGGCTCAAGTGATCCTTATGCCTCAGCCTCCCAAGTGGCTGGGACTATAGGCATTTGACACAATGCCCAGCTAGTTTTTCTCATTTTAGTACAGACGGTGTCATTGTTGCTCAAGCTGGTCTCCAACTCCTGAGCTTAAGCAATCCACCCATCTTAGCCTTCAGAGAGCCAGTATTACAGGTGTGAGAGCCACTATGCCCAGCCTATACCTTTTTCTGATCGTAATCTATTTTTGCAAAATAATAAGCACATTATAAGTGTTCATCAAAATCTCACTGAAGATCAAAACTCTTCACCCGTTATTTCAGGGAGTCTTCTACAGAACACAGGATAGTGCATGAGAGATCTCAGATGTTCCTAAATGATCAGAGGACTCCCTGGTCATCAGCTAGATCACAATGAAAATATAGATGCATCAATTTGTAATCAGTTCCACCTGAAATATATCTTCTGTACTGTCTTCTTAGTAAGGATAGAGTGAAAGTCCATAAAAATTATGTTGCCAATTTTGCTTTAAATCACTACGGGATGTAAGGGGTAATTCCTGGCAAACAGATTTTATTACTTAATTATTTTTTCAGGATAACAGAAAACATAATAGCAGAAGTGCTAATATTTTAGCCCTAAGTAAGCCATCAGACTTACTTAGAGCTAGTTCTTCCATGGATATTTATGTCCTCCTATGCACTATCTCCGCACTTCTGGAAACTCCCTTCTTGGGTTGCCTAATAGGGCTTTACAACCCACGAGATTAGTGAGAAAATCTGAGTATCAGATATGAGCAACTGTGATTACAGTTATAGGAAACATCACCATCTCCCATATTTAAAAATTAACTTGAATCCACGTAAAACTCATCAGTGTCTGCCTTTAACTAGATGAAGGTTAAGTGGAACTCAGTGCAAGTGGTAATAAGTTAACTTCTGTCTTGAGGTAGCATGAAACATTCATTGCCTATAAACATTACTCTTTATTTTCAAACACTAACAGTAATGCAGGGCCGTGAAATATTTTAGCAGAAATAACTCAGCATCATGCCTCAGTGAGAACTAATGATTACCAACCATGATGCGAATCCATTTATAATTAAGTAAATGGAAAAAGAGAAAATGCACAGCCCGAAAACTTCGGGTCCAGAGTTTCAGTTTCTCTCTGTGGATCTGAGCAAAGGAAAAACGTGGTTAGTACTAACTAGAGTAGAGGAATCCCAGGGTGAACCAACACAGTCCCACAGTTAACTATAATGGACAGATATAACTGCTCACTTCCGTAAGGAGGAAATGCCTCTGAAGAGACAAACTCGAGCAAGAGTGAGAATCACACACCAGGGACTTGGGGAAATTTTCAACTCTACTAAGATCCCACATAGCCAAGCTGTGAGTGAGCAGATGACAGTTCCTGAGGCACAGGAGGGCAGCACCAGGTGGGAGGTGAGGGAAACAGGGCTTGGGCTTTGTGCCAGGTGTTTTCACATACCTTAATCCCAACAGGAAAGCAATAGCTTGTGCCCAAAAGCATTCCCAAAATGGTTTTCTCCCAGAAGACCAAACACAAGATGTTGAGATACGTAGCCTTAGAAAAGCACATGCATGAACAATTAGCCCCGTAATTGTAGTTTAAGAAATTGCACAAAGGACACCAAACAGAATCTTTTGTTCCTTCTTATATTGCAACTGCTCTATCAAATAAAGAGAGAAAATCAAAATTCTTTTCCAACAGAGAGACACTACTCCTTGACTGGTAAAGCAAGCCAGGGTTACCGAAAAGTACTAACTTGGAAGAAAGTTATTTCTCCTTTCTTTCTGCCTGAAAAATTCTCTAAGTTGTGACATCTCCAACTCAATTATGCACGGCTGCGAAGATGTCATTAAATAGGTGGATGTGAGCATTTCAACTGGATCTGGCACGAAGCTATTTCTTGCTCAAAAATTTCCACTCATTCACGCAATGTGCACAGTGCAATGTCAAGGTTGAAAACAGGAAAAATCACTTGGCTTAGTACCAAGTACTTGAGGGCGGTTCAGCTTCTGCCCCTTGGCCTGGGCAGGCCACAGAGAAGAGGGATGCCTGGCATGCCAGCAGCTGTGTGCAGGACACCTCTCGACACCAGGGTGGTGGGACCCAGGGCAGGACGGAAAACTTCCAAAACTGGTTGGCCCTAAGAGACCCTGTCTCTCAGGAAATAACACTACTCTCGCTTGAGCAAAAAGCACCCTTTTAAGAAATGCTTCACTACCAGCACTCTTTTCTTTTATTTCTTTCTATTTTTTTTTTTTTTTAAACAGAGTCTCACTATGTCACCCTCAGTAGAGTGCTGCAGCATCGCAGCTCATAGCAACCTCAAACTCCTGGGCTTAAGCAACTCTCTTGCCTCAGCCTCCTGAGTAGCTGGGACTATATGCGCCTGCCACAATGCCTGGCTATTTTGTTTGTTTGTTTTAGCAGGGGGCTGGGTTCAAACCTACCAGCCCTGGTGCATGTGGCCAGCACCCTACCCACTGAGGTACAGGCACCGCCTAGCACTCTTCTTATAATCACATGGGAGATGATACTAAGTAGAAAAACATGGATAATAATTGTGAGCTGAAGAAAAATTGGTAAGTGTTAGACTTTGTGTGAAGACATTTGGGGAATAGTTCACCCATTTATTTGATTTGCATCTTACATTTTATGTGCACATAAGAGTGACACATGACAAGAATCTATATCTAAAATCTGAGGGCTTTTCCAATAAGTACAAAACAAAAATCCTTTCTGAGAAGAAATCATTTTCTCTAACAGGGATTTTCTTTTTCCATCTTAGCTACACACAAAATAATTCTGCATCTTAACACTGTGGCATCTTTGATAGATTATAAACATTGTAGTTTATGGTAAATACAGATATGTGAACTCATATAAGTGACATATGACCAAAGGTACCACTGAAGCAAAACCCACAAATGCCAAATACTAGGATGACGGGGATGTCCTCTGACACTCAGCATGGCAATTCAGAACCTGAGAATAATTTTGAATGGATTCCAAGAAGAGATCACCTTTAACTACACAAGGTCCAAGGAAAATTTAGAAACATTTATAAGTGACAAGACCACAAACAGATGAAAAGTAGTTAATGCATCAAACCTGAGTACAGAATTAATCACTGAAAGGAAAACCAGGTACTCTGTATCTCCCCATGGCATGTGACCTCACTGTCTATTACCAAAAGAGTCACGGACTGGAGGAATCAGAGATGTGACCTACTCTATCCCAGTGCAGACGAGACTTCAATATTCTAAATATCTGAGGTTTGAAGCATGCACAGTCATAATAAAATACAAGTTTTCAGAGAAATAAAGCAATCATGGAGGGATAGGAAGCCAAGTACGACTCACCTTCTTAACCAGTAGCCATTTCCACAATAGACTGGCCAGAATCACATCAAATTTCAAAAGCAACCACCTCTCACATGGATACAAGTTTGCTTCCATTCTGTTCAAAGCCTGACCTGCAGCGCTTTTATCCTTTGGGAAGGGCTGCCCTCAAGGTCTGACTCCTGTCCCTGCCCAGAGTGGTCCAGGCCCTTCTCCACATGCCCTGTGGAGTTCCCACTGACTTCAAAGGCTGGGCTGCACATGCCATTACACACATCGC
>NW_003852411.1:21019069-21025756 GCF_000181295.1 Otolemur garnettii
TAAAAGTACAACTGACTGTGAGTGTTTTGACAACGACGTCTACTTCTCAAGATCTGTGGGTCCTCTTAGCCCCTGGACCATATACACAACCCTGCAAAAAAATGACCAAGCTCCGACTAGGAGACAGAGATCAAGGGGCATACCTAATAACATAGAACTTAGAGAATGTGATGCACAGGAGCTTAGAACACATGGGGCATATGAAACAATAATTAATACTCAGATTGTCCATATATCCTATTTGAAAAATACAAGTGAGAGTTTAAAAAAATGAAAGAAAAATTAATTGATGCCTGGAAATGAGAAAGACTTCACAGAGGAAGCAATACATAAACTTTGACTTACCAATTCTTCTAAATACATCTGTGAGATCTTTGAGGGAAAGGGTCATCACTCCCACCTCTGGAACCACAATCCTTAGGCCTACAGTGAACACTCAGTAAAGATTTGAAGAATGGAAGAGACATGGGAGGAGCAGAGAGAGCAAAAGCATTCCAGAGGGAGGGGATAGCATGAGTGATAACTCAGAGGAGAGTAACTCCAAGCAGGGTTTCAGAGAGCGGCAGAGCAAGTGAGACTACGCTAGAAAGCAGCTGGTGGCCAGGTCACACCAAGCATCAAATATTATGCCACGAAGGCAGATTTTTATTATGTGGGGCACTGATTTTCAACCAGTGTGCCACGAGAAGATCTGAGGTGTGCCGCAAACATTTTTAAAGATCATTAATTAAATTATTTTCAAAAGAAGTTCAAAGCAAAGTAAGTATGTTCTTTTCTTTACTCTTTGTTTTTTTTTTTTTTTTTTTTTTTCTATCAACACACTGTAAGTATGCCTCGGAAGTTTAACTATAAAGTGTGCCGTGAGATAAGTAAAAGGTTGAAAAATCTTGATGTAGGGAAAGGGAGCGATTACGGTTGTGCTTTAAGAGAATTCCAGCCAGAGTATTTAGGATGATTTTTGACTAAGGTCGATGCTGGAAGAACTGATGCTAGCAGTAAGCTGTTATGCAAGCAGGTGTGGTGGCTCACACCTGTAATCCCAGCCCTTTGGAAGGCCAAGGTGGGAGGTCAGGCCAGGAGTTCAAGACCAACCTGAGCGACCTAGTGAGACTCTACCTCTACGAACAGATGTTTTTTGTTTTAGAAGAGACAGGATCTCACTCTCGCTCAGGCCGATCTCCAACTCTGAGCTCAAGCAATCTGCCTACCTTGGCCTCCCAGAGATTATAAATGTGAGCCACAACATCCAGCTACAAAGAATTTTTTAAAAACTAGCTAGGTGTGCTGATACACACCTCTAGTGCCACCTACTTAGGAGGCTGAGACAGGAGGACTGCTTGAGCTCAGGAGTTCAAAGCTGCAGTGAGCTATGATTGTGCCACTGTACTCCAGCCCAGACGACACATTAAAACTCTGTCTCAAAAAAGATTTTAAAAAATACGCTCATGTGATAAATCAGGCAAGAGGAAAATGAGCTGTGAACTGGCACAAAGCAACAGAAATGCAAAGGCCCCAACGAAGAGCAGACTATGAGCAGAGTAGACACGAAGAGAACGTGAAAGTCTTGGGGTTTGTTAATTCAGAGGAAAGTAACTCCCACCTATACACATAGGGAGTGACCCATCTGGGAAAGACGACGAATCTTGCAGTAAAACATAAGCATTTAAGTTAAAATATCTACATGCATCAGAAAATGTGGGGAAAGGGTTCTAGGCTCCAGGTCTCAAAGTCACCCACCCAACTAAAGCCTGACAATGGGCGAGAGGAAGCTACTACACTTGTGGTTCTACAATACAAGAAATTGGTTTTTGATTCACTTCTAAAGGAAGGTGCATAAATATAAACATTTCTTAGTCCTTTATGACAACAGAGCTAAGTGATCGTATTTCGTTTCCTCCTAAACTACAGGATGTTTACATGTAGTCAGTCCCATTATTGGGATAATCTTTAGGACTGGATATTTTTCTTTTCTCCATTCCTTGCCCTGACCTTAGTTCCTACCTCTTCACTTCTATTTTACTTTATTATTTTATTTTATGCAGCCAATCCCTCCTAAATAGTTATAAGGGAAAAAAATGAATGAATGAATATGGTTTGAAAGAAGTCACTTTAAATCCTTTATGGAAAAGCAGGATATAAATAAATTTAAATTAAAAAACGATTTTTTGGCAGGTAAGATAGTTAACTTCTTGCCAATTGCAAGAATGCCTCTCTCCAATTAAGAAACCCTGTTAGATTTTAACTATGTCTGTATATAAAAGGCAAATTAAGGAATGATTAATTTCATGACAAAACAATTTAGCTTTGCAAAAAGATTCTCCTTCTAAATTAGAAACTCCAAGCCGTACAATTGTTTTTATAGTAAGCAAAAATCAGAAATGTGTGGCCAACGAAATGCTAAAGCATCTCTAACAAAAAGATGCAAATCCTTAAGAAAATAGTATTTACAAATATCCGACTCACATACGATTTTTTAAGAAGAGAAGCTATGAATACAGCAAGCCACACAATGACAATTAACTATAGATGCCGTGCCCCTTCCAAAGAGACGTGTCTGTTGCATGTATATAAACTATAACCTCTTTGTGCCTCTCTCGGTTCCAGCCTAATAGGAAAGCCCCTTTTCTAAGCTCAGGGGCGTCCACTTAACACACGATGCTTCCACAAGTCCTGTCTGTTCTATAGACAACCGGCAGTTTGTCCTTGAGCCTGGCAAGCCTTATCATGAGCGCAGCAGGTCTTGTCCTCCTCACTGGCACAGCTCCAGGAAGCTTGGGCAGCTGGAGACCTTACTGGAAAATGTGCAGGGCCGATCTGAATATACATATTTTCCTTTCACACCAAAGGTGTTTCTCCATTCACCACCCACAGTCCAAACCGGAAAATCTACAAGTCATCCTGAAGAAATATTACCTTTTGGAAAAATAGCCTTCAATGATAGGTTTTTATAGTTTGTCTTACACGTTATGCCAAGAAAATGCAGCATTTTTTTTTTTTTTTGAAACAGAGTCTCACTCTATTGCTCTGGGTAGAGTACTGTGGCGTCACAGCTCACAGCCACCTCCTACTCCTGGGCTTAAGTGATTCTTTTCCCTCAGCCTCCGGAGTAGCTGGAACTACAAGCGCCCACCACAATGCCTGGCTATTTTTTGGTTGTAGTTTGGCCAGGATTGGGTTTGAACTCACCACTCTCAGTATATGGGGTCAGTGCCCTACTCGCTGAGCCACAGGCACCGCCCCACAAGTGCAGCATTTTAAATAAAGCAGGTGTCCTCCCAATCCTGGCAATGTGGGCCATCTCTTAAGCATGTTCTGCTACATGTAAATCTCTGCCGACATGCTATTTTTTTAAACTATCACCTACTAAGGAGTACATGACCTGACGTTTAAAACCCACTTTTTAGACTCTGCAAAGGGAATTGAGATAATGTACTTCATCTCCATTCCGCAGATGAGGAGAAAAACTCAGAAAACCACCTTTGGCTTTTGTCACATAGAGCACAGCCTCTCTGAATAATTCTTCCGTGTTCACAGAGCTCATCCGTTTAGTGAGGCTCCTACTAAGTCCTTTCACTCTTTTGACATACATTTAGTGAATACCTTCTACCTGTGGGCTTGGCAAAGGATTTCAAGAAGAGATGAAAGTCAGTTTTTGAAAGGTAAGTAGAGTCAGCCAGGCCAAGGGGAACCCAAAGAGCCTTGCCGGCAGAGGGAGACGAGCATTAAGCTACGAGGCAGGAGGGCGCTTGCTGCGTTCGGGATGCTCCAGTGGCTCAGACTACACTCCATGCTGAGCCCACGGAGCAGGAGGACGGGAGAAGGGACACGGGCACACGGCGGGTCCTGAAGGAAATGGCTTGGCATGGTGGGAGCTGGGTAATGGGATTCTAACAGGACAGGGGCTTGATCCAACGTTCTTTTTAGAAAGTCCATTTAACTGCTGTTGACTTATGGAAAGGGAAATTTCATATATTTTTTTATTTATTTCCCTACTGAGCTCAGATCCCCATTTCCTCAGTCTTTGTACGCCATTTCCTCTTTCTTCTTCCTGTGGGGGGTCCCTCCTCCTCTGATCGTTAGAAGGGGATCCCTCCTCCTCTGGGAGAGGTGTTGCACCCACAGGTCCTCTGCACCCCACCCCACCACACTTTCCCAAGTGCACCCTGCCCCTCTCTCCTGCCTTCCTGGACTCCAGCAACTATGTCTTCTCCTCCTGGATCATTCTCACTAGCAAACAAATTCCCATTAAAAAAGTGCCCTCCCTGAAGCGGCGCTTGTAGCTCAGTGAGTGGGTAGGTCGCCAGCCACGTACACGGAGTCTGGTGGGTTCAAACCCAGCCCAGGCCAGCTAAAACAACAAAGACAACTGCAACAACAACAAAAAAATAGCCAGGCATTGTGGCGGACACCTGTAGTCCCAGCTCCTTAGGAGACTAAGGCAAGAGAATTGTTTAAGCCCAAGAGTTTGAGGTTGCCGTGAGCTGTGATGCTAGGGCACCTAAGGAGGGTGACATAATGAGACTGTCTAAAAAATAAAGGCCCTCCCCTTGCCGTAGACCAGTGATTTTCAACTGGTGTGCTGTGTGCTGTGAGCGATCTTAGGTATACTACAAATATTTTTAAAGATCATTAATTAAATTATTTTTGAAAGAAGTCGAAAGCACAGTAAATATATCCTTTTTTTTTTTTTTTTACTTTTTTATTGATCACCATAGATTAAGTGTGCTGCAGAAGTTTAACTCTAGGTTCAAGTGTGCCATGAGATAGAAAAGGTTGGAAACACTTCCCTAGACCCTCTTCCAAGCTCTTCTCAGAAGAGGCATCTACACACTCTGTCCCCATTTACTCACCTCCCGTTTCCACAGCCCACTCCAGTGAGGCTTCTCACCCCCGGCCCCTCAAGAAAACTCTCCCCTCTCAGTGCTGAACAGCCTCTCGATTTACCTTCTATTTCTGCGCCCCCTGCTCGCTGTACTCCACAGGGTCCTCCTCCCACTTCCCTCCTTCCACACACTCTCAGCAGGAGATTTAACCAAGTCCTTGGGTTTTCTTTTAAGTAGGATATAATTTAAAGACCATAAAAGTCACCCTTTAGAGGGGGCAAATTCAGTAGTTTTTAGTAGATTCATGATATTACATAACTTGATGAGTTCATAAAATGTATAGTTGAAAAAGTAGCTTCATGTCCCAAAACATACTTAAAAGTTTTCTAATCATTGAATCTACTATGTTTTTAAATGTAGGTTGAAACCACTTTAAATTACTATGTTGAATCTACTATGTTTTTAAATGTAAACTGAAAGTACTTTAAATTACATAAAATTGAAAATTCCATTTCTCAGCAGCATCGGTTCCAATAACTAGTTCCATTAGTGACTACTGTCTCGAACTACTGTCACTGACCTAGAATGATCTTTCCATGATATAAATCAGATTATGTCACTATCCTAATTAAAATCCTTCTTTCAGTTGCTTACCATAGCACTCCAGATAAAACCTAAACTATTTTTGGCACTGACAAAGCCTACCAAACTCCCCTCTGCCCCCTTTCCTTGCTATACCTCCCCTCCCACTACCTCCTAGAGACACAAATTTACCTTGATTTCCTCCAACTCTCAGAGTTCTGTGACACCTCAGAGCCTTAGCACAATTCTTCCTTCTGCAAGGACTGCTTTTCTTAGCTCTTCCTATGCAACCATTAGCTGTCCTTTAGCTGAAATGTCATTTGATCAGACAGGCCTCCCTGACCAACAAAATATATTTGTCCCTCTCTGTCCTGTGCCTGATCATCCCTGTCATGGCATCCATACTGATTTATAATTATACATTTTTTATTTATGTATGTATTTTAGAACTTTTCATTACACTGCAAGTTCTGCAGTGACAAGGATATGCTTTTTTACTTATTAAAGTCTTTATGGTGCCTAAGACAGTGTCTGGCATACCCGTGATGTTAAATAAACATCTTACGTTGCAGATAAATCAGTTATAACAGAAGCTGAAACCTCTCCATTATGTTTGTTGATAATTCATTCAATATTTATTCAGAAGTTATCGAAGTGAAGATAAACAAATAAATAAAAGAGACTCTTTCTGTGATGGGCTCACAATTTAGTGGCAGAAGCAGGTAAGATAATTTAATGCCTATAACATTAGAGAAATGCTCAGAAAATTTCCAAGTAACCTAGGAAAAATGAGGCTGTGTCAGCAGTTGAGGTGTCTTGGAGGAGAGAAGACCCAAGTTACAGGCAGTAAGAGTCAGCTGCAGGAAGGGCCATAACGGCATTCCCACACAAGGATCCACCTAAACAAGTCAATGAGATGCTGAGGGGGGCGTGCAGAGAATATGCAATGCAGCCCAGTTAAAACAATAGCCAGCTGCAGCGTTTCATGCTTGTAACCTCAGCTACTGGGGAAGCTGAAGCAGGAGGACCTCTGGACGCCAGTAGTTCAAGACAAACCTGGGCAACATAGTGACACCCTGTCTTTACAAAACAATTAGAAATTAAAATTAAGGCTCAGCGCCTGTGGCTCAAGTGGCTAAGGCACCAGCCACATACACCTAAGGTGGTGGGTTCGAATCCAGCCCAGGCCTGCAAAACAATAATGACAGCTGCAACCAAAAAATAGCCGGGCATTGTGGCAGGCGCCTGTGGTCCCAGCTACTTGGGAGGCGGAGGCAGGAGA